>NC_142066.1:4947248-5227248 GCF_059756535.1 Pantherophis guttatus | reverse complement strand
TTCCCCTGTCTGCATGCGTGGACTTCAAATCCCAGAATTCCCCAGCCGGCATATGTAGACGTCAACTCCCAGAATTCCCCTGTCAGCATGTGTGGACTTCAACTCCCAGAATTCCCTTGTCAGCATGTGTGGACTTCAACTCCCAGAATTCCCCAGCCAGCATATGTGGACTTCAACTCCCAGAATTCCCCTGTCAGCATATGTGGGCTTCAATTCCCAGAATTCCCCTGTCGGCATGTGTGGACTTCAACTCCCAGAATTCCCCTGTCAGCATATGTGGGCTTCAACTCCCAGAATTCCCCTGTCAGCATATGTGGGCTTCAATTCCCAGAATTCCCCTGTCGGCATGCGTGGACTTCAACTCCCAGAATTCTCCTATCAGCATGTGTGGGCTTCAATTCCCAGAATTCCCCTGTCAGCATATGTGGGCTTCAACTCCCAGAATTCCCCTGTCAGCATATGTGGGCTTCAATTCCCAGAATTCCCCTGTCAGCATATGTGGACTTCAACTCCCAGAATTCCCCTGTCAGCATGTGTGGACTGAATGGAATACCTTGAAACCGGTGAAGTAATTTTCATTAGTTAAATTAGCATTTCTCAGAGCAATGCAAAGTGAGAGCAGCGATCTAAATATACAATATTTCTCAAAACTTTAGGCCACTTTAGAATCGGTGGACTTCAACTCCCAGAATCCTCCAGCCAGATTGCTGGCTCGAGAATTCTGGGAGTTGAAGTCCACTCATGCGAGCTGGGGAATTCTGGGAGTTGAAGTCCATACATGTTGGCTGGGGAATTCTGGGAGTTGAAGTCCACACATGCTGACAGGGGAATTCTGGGAGTTGAAGTCCACACGCCGGCTGGGGAATTCTGGGAATTGAAGTCCATACATGTTGGCTTGGGGAATTCTGGGAGTTGAAGTCCACGCATGCTGACAGGGGAATTCTGGGAGTTGAAGTCCACACGCCGGCTGGGGAATTCTGGGAATTGAAGTCCACACATGCCGGCTAGGGAATTCTGGGAGTTGAAGTCCATACATGCCGGCTGGGGAATTCTGGGAGTTGAAGTCCATACATGTTGGCTGGGGAATTCTGGGAGTTGAAGTCCACACATGCTGACAGGGGAATTCTGGGAGTTGAAGTCCACACGCCGGCTGGGGAATTCTGGGAATTGAAGTCCATACATGTTGGCTTGGGGAATTCTGGGAGTTGAAGTCCACGCATGCTGACAGGGGAATTCTGGGAGTTGAAGTCCACACGCCGGCTGGGGAATTCTGGGAATTGAAGTCCACACATGCCGGCTAGGGAATTCTGGGAGTTGAAGTCCATACACGCTGACAGGGGAATTCTGGGAGCTGAAGCCCACACCGGCTGGGTGGGGAATTCTGGGAGTTGAAGTCCACATCCAGCCAAGTTTGAAAAACAATGAACTAAGGGTTATTAAAAATCCTTGTGCATTCTTCAATTATAAATTCAGGAAGGAAACCCATTTCGGCTCAATAATATCATAATGTTGACAGATAATGTCAACACGCCTCACTATAAATTGGGTTTTTTAATTAAGTCTCTGTTCACACAATATATTTAAGGGGGTTGCAGAATTAGCTTCCAAGCTGGGCGTCAAAACACACCTTGAGCCAGAAATAATGCAACTGTCTGGACTGGATCCTGCGTTGAGACAGAAAAATACAGACTACAAGTTGTCCTCGACCTTCAACAATTCATTTAGTGACCGTTTGAAGTTACAACACCACTGGAAAAAAAATGACCTATGACAGTGATGGCTAACCTTTTTGCCACTGCGTGCCAAAAGTGGGGGAAGCTGGGGGGTGTCGGGCGTACGCGTGCCCACATCCATAATTCTATGCGCCCCGCCCCCACACGTGTGCGTGACCCCCCCGCGCTTCCCCTGCTTTTGGCATGTGATGGCCCAGTGGGCCCGAAAGGCTTGTTTTTCACCCTCCCCAGGCTCCAGAGCCTTTCTAGGAGCCTGAGGAGGGCGAAAACTGCCTTCCCCACCCCCACAGAGGCCCTCCAGAGGCCGGAAATGACCTGCTTGCCGACTTCCAGTGGGCCCAGAAGGCCCAAAAATCAGCTGACTGGCGTGCACATGTGCACCAGAGCTGAGCTCGCATGCTCACCAATATGGTTCTGTTCGCCATCACGGACCTAGGACCTTTTTTCACTTACGACCACTGTAACACTCTTGGGAGGGTCATGTGATCAAAATTCAGGCGCTTGGCAACTCATAGTTACGACGGTCGCAATTTTCCCAGGGTCTCAGGATCCCCGTTTGCGACCTTCTGACAAGCAAAAATCAACGGGGAAGCCAATTCACTTAACGACCGTGTTCCTAACACGACCACCGTGGCAAGAAAGGTCATTTCTGGATTCTAGAATATCTCAAAGACTTCATACGGACACCAGTGGCCTGTATTCAGCCGGTTCTATCCGGTTCGTGTGAACCGGTAGGGGCGACTGCGGGATGCCCCGCCCACTCGCGCGGACGTCCTGCCGTCCCATTTTTCCACGTTTTCGAGGCTCCTCGCGCGCACACACGTTTGCGAACCGGTAGGGAAGGTAAGTGAATAACACCCCTGACGGACACCCAACATCCAAAATGTCGTTAAAAAAAGCACGACAGAGAATGTTCTCCCTGCGCCAACTCAGAAAGCTCGGGCGGCCCAAGGAGCTGCTGATCCAGTTCGGCGGAGGAACGACTGAGTCTGTCATTTGCACCTCTTGTAACCGTCTGGTTTGGCACTGCAACCAAACAAGACGGACACAGACTTCGACGGATTGTTAGGACCGCAGGAAAAAAACCATTGAGGACCTTGTATATTCTGCGGGTTAGAAAGAGGGCTGTGAAAAATATCTACTACAGACCCCTCGCATCCTAGACCTAAACGGTTACAACTTCTTCCCTCGAGACGAGGCGATAGGGCATCGCACGCCGAAAACAACTAGACGCAAGGACAGTTTCTCCTCCCCCGTGCCATCACTCTGCTAAACAACTTGTTCCCACAACATTGAGAAACTACCTACTATGTTAATATTGTCCTTCTCCTCTTTCCTATGACCTCTTTCCTTCTCTTCTTAGGACTACAACTCTGTGGCTTGTAGCTTACGATTGCTATTGTTTTATGGAGTATCCTCGTATGATTTATATTGATTGCTTATTCGGTCTCCTATGACTATCACTTATGATTTATGATGAATGTATTTGATGATGATGACGATCACGATTTATCACTTGTTGCTTGTATGTACACTGAGAGTTTATGCACCGGAGACAAATTTCTTATGTGTCTATTCTATTCTATTCTATTCTATTCTATTCTATTCTATTCTATTCTATTCTATTCTATTCTATTCTATTCTATTCTATTCTATTCTGTATGGTGTATTCTATTCTATTCTGTATTGTATATTCTATTCTTTATTGTATATTCTATTCTTCTCTGTATTGTGTATTCTATTCTATATTGTGTATTCTATTCTATTCTATATTGTGTATCCTATCCTATCCTATATTGTGTATTCTATTCTGTATTGTATTCTATTCTATTCTGTATTGTATATTCTATTCTATATTATGTATTCTATTCTATTCTATTATTCAGTTCAATTCAATTCTTTTATTCTATTCTATTGTTTTATTCTATTCTATTCTTCTGTTCTATTCTATTCTATTCTATTCTGTATTGTGTATTCTATTCTATTCTATAATTCTATTCAATTATTTTATTTTATTCTATTCTATTCTATTCTATTCTATTCTATTGTTTTATTCTATTCTATTGTTTTATTCTATTCTATTCTATTCTTCAATTCAATTCAATTCTTTTATTCTATTCTATTGTTTTATTCTATTCTATTCTATTCTTCTGTTCTATTCTATTCTATTCTATTCTGTATTGTGTATTCTATTCTATTCTATTTAATTCTTTTATTCTATTCTATTCTGTATTGTCTATTCTATTCTATTCTATTCTATTTAATTCTTTTATTCTATTCTATTCTATTCTGTATTGTCTGTTCTATTCTATTCTATTCTATTCTATTCTATTCTACTCTATTCTATTCTTCTATTCTATTCTGTATTGTCTGTTCTATTCTACTCTGTATTGTGTATTGTGTATTGTGTATTCTATTCTATTCTGTATTGTCTATTCTATTCTATTCTTCAATTCAATTCTTTTATTCTATTCTATTGTTTTATTCTATTCTATTCTATTCTATTCTATTATTCTATTCGATTCTATTCGATTTGATTCCGATATCATTTCTTCTTATAGCTGTTGCTTGTATCTTATGATTTATATCACAACTAGTCCGTGATTTACAACAGTTCATTTAGTAACCGTTCAAAGTTACAATGCCCCTGAAAATAATGACTTCGGATCGTTTTTCACACTTACGACCGTTGAAGCATCCCCATGGTTATGCGGTTTACATTCGGAGACTTGACAACTGACTCCCATTTATGATGGTCGTAACTATCCCGGAGTCATGTGATCTCCTTTTGCGACCATCTGACAAGCCAAGTCAATGGCGAAACCAGATTCACTTAACAACGGTCTTACTAACTTAACGACTGCAGCAATTTCCTTAACAAACCTGATAAGAAAAGTTGTAAAACGGAGCAAACTCACTGAACCCATTTCTCACTTGACGACATAAATTTCGGGCTCAATTGCGGTCGTAAGTTGAGGTCTACCTGTAATTGTTTTATGGCATATCCTAGTATGATTTATACTAATTGCTTATTTAGTATCCGATGACTATCGCTTATGATTTATGACGAATGTCTTTTACGATGATGATGATCATGGTTTTTTGCTCGTTGCTTGCATGCACAGTGAGAGCTTATGCACCGGAGACAAATTCCTCCTGTGTCCAATCACACAGGTGGCCAATAAAGAATTCTAATATCACCGTTTTCCCATTGGGAAAAGAAAATAGGAGGTCCCTTCCTGTTGGGGGGGGGGTTTAAGAAGATCGGGAAATCCACGGATCATCTGCAGATGTTCTCCTCAAATTTCCTCGCCACCAACTCACCGACATTGCTCATCTCCGGCACAGTGGCATGATAGGGCCCCTGAAGGAAGACGGGTGGATTGTCATTAATGTCCTGGACTTTGATAATGAACTCAGAGGGGGGCTCCAGAGGCCGATTGGATGCCCGATCCACCGCTTGGGCCAGTAACGTGTACTGTGCCTTCTCCTCTCGATCCAACGTCTTGGTGACATGGATGTTGCCCGTCTTCTCATCGATGACGAAGACCGTGCCGGCCCCTTCTCCGGTCAAGACATACTTGATACGACCCTCCCCATGATCCACGTCCGTGTGCAACTGCCAAAAAAAGAAGAAGGAAGAAGACGTACAAGTATGGAAGTTGGCCAACAGGATCTATAGAGTAAGATCTGGTGGGCCAATCTTCTTGAGATGAACACAGAATAATAGGGTGAGAAGGGACCTTGGTAGTCTTCTAGTCCAATTCCCTGCTCAAGGAGGATAACCTATACTACTATGGACAAATAGGTGTCCAATTACCATGTTTCCCCAAAAATAAGACCCTGTAGTTATATTTTTTTGAACCCTGAAATAAGTCCTTGGCCTTATTGCCATGCACCCAAAAGCCCGATTGGGTTTATTATCAGGGGATGTCTTATTTTGGGGGAAATAGGGTACTTAGAATAGCAGAAGTTGGAAGGGACCTTGGAGATCTTCTAGTCCAACCCCTGCCAGGCAGGAAACCATTTCGGACAAATGGTTATCCAACCTCTTCTTAAAAACTTCCAGTGTTGGAGCATTTACAACTTCTGGAGGCAACTTTTTCCGCTGATCAATTGTTCGTTTATGAAATTTCTCCTTAGTTCTAAGATGCTTCTCTCCTTGATGAGTTTCCACCCGTTGCTTCTTGTCCTGCCCTCAGGTGCTTTGGAGAATAGCTTGACTCCCTCTTCTTTGTGGCAACCCTTGAGATATCGGACCACTGCTATTCATGTCTCCCCTAGTCCTTCTTTTCATCAGACTAGACATACCCAATTCCTGCAACCGTTCTTCATAGGTTTTAGCCTCCAGTCCCCTTGTCATCTTCGTTGCTCTTCTTCTGCACTCTTTCTCGAGTCTCAACATCTTTTTTACATCATACTTCTTGAAAACCTCCAACTTCTGAAGGCAACCTGTTCCACTAATTTAATTGTTCTCATAATCAGGGAGATTTCTCCTTAGTTCTCGATTGGGTCTCCAGTCCTTTCAAGCTGAGGACTTCCTATGACTTGAAGTTACAAAGGACCACATAAAAGAAGGCTCAGCCCAAACTCAAGGACTCCAAGGTAGAAGAAGCAGTTGGGACTCAAGAGAAGTAGAGTCGAGATCGTGTGAAGTGTTATTATACCATCTTATGATGGTTGGGTTAAGACCATTCTTGGAATATGGCATCCAGTTTTGGCCACCCCTATATAAAAAAGATGTGGAGACTCTAGAAAGAGTGCAGAGAAGAGCAACAAAGATGATGAGGGGACTGGCGGCTAAAACATATGAAGAACGGTTGCAGAAATTGGGTGTTCTGTCCCGAACCACACGCACACACACCAACAGATGTTCAAGAGTTAAAGACCAAACCAGCCGGCAAAATCCTTTTCCTTATGATAACGGAACTTGGCAACAACCTAGTGGCTGCCTGCCAAGAGTTTATTATTTACGAAGAGGAGAGATAACTTCTCCCCACTCCTGGTACATCAAAAGAAACAGCTCAATAATTACGGAGTCAATCAAGTCCAGAGATAATCCAGCAAAGTCTATAGCAAAAAGTCCGGCAATGCAGAATGGCGTGGAAGTTTTCAGCCTTGTTCGTCACAAGGTTTGACTGGTCACCACGCTCCCTTTTATATCCTGTGGGGTGTGGTCCAGTGACTCAGCCTAATCTCGGGCACGCCTTTTCTTCTGTTGCGCGCGCTTATCTCTGCGACGCTGGCGTGGATCCAGCCAAGACTCATTACCCTCATCACTGTCCATCTGTGGCTACGTGGACATGCTTGGCCCCGGCCCTATCTCTTGCCCTTCGGCGGACACTGAAGGCATTGCCAGAGAGGAGGGTCCTGGAGAGGGAGGCCTTGCCAACTCCTCTCCTTCACTCTCGGAGTCCTCTCCTGCCGATGACACAGGCTCAGGTAACGGAGCCACAACACTGGGTATGTCTAGTCTAATGAAAAGAAGGACTAGTAGTGACATGCTAACAGTGTTCAAGTAACTCAGGGGTTGCCCCAAAGAAGAGGGGGTCAACCCAGGAGTGCTATTCAACAGCTATTCCAGACAAAAGCCGTCGCCGCTGCAGCCACCGGCCAAGAAAAGCCATCGCAATGCCAGGCTTTCCAATCCGACACCGCCACCCCCCCAGGCCTGCTTATGCAGCCCCCAGATCAGAGGTGAAATCCAGCAGGTTCTGGCGAACCGGTAGCGGAAAAATTTTGAGTAGTTCGGAGAACCGGTAGCAGAAATGTTGAGTAGTTCGGAGAACCGGCAAATACCACCTGTGGCTGGCCCCAGAGTAGGGTGGGAATGGAGATTTGGCAGTATCCTTCCCTTGCCACGCCCACCAAGCCACACCCACAGAACTGGTACCATTTTCCCCAAAATAAGACACCCCCTGATAATAAGCCCAATCGGGCTTTTGAGCGCGTGGCAATAAGGCCAAGCACTTATTTCAGGGTTCAAAAAAAATATTAAGACAGGGTCTTATTTTCGGGGAAACACGGTAGTAAAAAAAAAAAAATTGAATTCCACCATTGGGTCAACCTATTCTCCAAAGCACCAGAAGGCAGGACAAGAAACAACGGATGGAAATTAAGGAGCAGGGGAGACATGATAGCCGTCTTCCAATATTTGAGGGGCTGCCACAGAGAGGAGGGGAGACTCAAGCTATTTTCCAAGGTACCCGAAGGCCAGACCAAGGAATAATGGATGGAAACTGATCAAGGAGAGATTCAACCTGGAAATAAGGAGACATTTTCTGATCGTGAGAACAATCCACCCATGGAACGGAAGTTGCCTTCGGAAGTTGTGGGAGCTTCATCGCTTCAAGAAGAGATTGGACGGCCATTTGTTGTGTAGGGTCTCCTGCTATTCCAGAGTTGCTATTCCAACTCTGTTAGCAATAGCAATAGCACTTAGACTTATATACTGCTTCATAGCGCTTTTTATAGCCCTCTCTACACGGTTTACAGAGTCAGCCTCTCGCCCCCAACAATCTGGGTCCTCGTTTTACCCACCTCGGAAGGATGGAAGGCTGAGTCAACCTTGAGCCTGGTGAGATTGGAACTGCCGAACGGCAGCTAGCAGTCAGCTGAAGTAGCCTGCAGGGCTGCACTCTAACCGCTGCGCCACCTCGGCTCTGAATCTTAATTAATCTGAATTAATTAAAGGAGAGAAGCCAGCTTTAAGGAGAAATTTCCTGACAGTGAGAAACAATAAATCAGTGGAACATGTTGTGGCTCCGTTGCCTGAGCCTGGGCTATCGACAGATGCAGACTCTGAGAGTGAGGGAGAGGAGTTGGCAAGGCCTCCCTCTCCAGGACCCTCCTCTCTGACAATGCCTCCGGAGAGGACACCGAAGGCCAAGAGATAGGCCCAGAGCCAAGCAAGTCTCCGCAGCCAGAGGTGGAACGCGACGAAGGAGATAAGTGCTGGCTGGATCCTCTACAGCGGCGCAGGGAGAAGCGTGCGCAGCAGAGGGGAAGGCGTGCCAGAGATTAGCTGAGTCACTGGACCACACCCCACAGGGTATAAATGTGGGTGTGGTGGCCAGTTCAGTTTGTGAGGAGCAAAAACTAGAAATAATCCATGATCTCTGCGTTACTGGACTTCTGCCTGCCTTGTCGGACTGCATTTGGACTAATCCTTGTATTGCTGACACTTTGCCTGCTTTATCGGAATGCTTGCAGTCTAATCTTTGTTTTGTGTGAGTAAAGTCTGAATTGGCAGCTAGCCACTGGGTTGCTGCCAGCTTTATCTTCAAAGACTTTGTCGTGTGGCTTATTAACTCCGGGCCGTCTTTGGGGGTGCGTGTGTGGGACGGGGACAGAACAGAACAACCTGCCACCAGAAATTGTGGGTGCACCAACACTGGAGGTTTTTAAGAAGGGATTAGACAACCATTTGTCTGAAACGGTATAGGGCAGAGGTCTGCAACCTTAAACACTCAAAGAGCCATTTGGATCCGTTTCCCACAGGAA
Source organism: Pantherophis guttatus (assembly GCF_059756535.1). Taxonomy (NCBI): domain Eukaryota; kingdom Metazoa; phylum Chordata; class Lepidosauria; order Squamata; family Colubridae; genus Pantherophis; species Pantherophis guttatus. The sequence goes on along the minus strand of NC_142066.1, from coordinate 5,218,012 downwards.
AAAAAAAACACTGGGAGCCACAAAACCTGAGTGGGCATGGCCAAACTCCACGTCACTCACTTCCACCAGTCAAATGACCCCCCCCCAGCCACGCCTACCCAGCCGGTCATCAGGGCAGAGAACTAGTTGTTAAAAAACACCAGGAACCACAAAACCCTTTTGACTCTCCCTCCCTCCCCCCTCTCTCCCCACTCTCTCTGTATCTCTCTATGTCTCTCTCTCTCTCCCCCTCTCTCTGTATCTCTCTATGTCTCTCTCTCTCTGTATCTCTCTATGTCTCTCTCTCTCTCTCCCCCTCTCTCTGTATCTCTCTGTCTCTGCCCCGGCCACTTCTCCATCCCCCGCCGTCGCCCTTAGCTTCTCAGGCCAGGTGAGGAATGACTGGGAGGGGAGGGTGAGGGGCGGGGCCAGCCAGTGGTGGGATCACCCAATAGGGAGCCACAGCAGAGGGCCCAAAGAGCCGCATGCAGCTCTGGAGCCGCAGGTTGCTGACACCCAGTATAGGGTTTCCTGCTTAAGCAGGAGGTAGGACTAGATGACCTCCAAAGTCCCTTCCAACTCTGTTATTCTGTTAAGACATTAGGTGTAAGTGTATTCTTTTCCGTTTATTCTGCCTGCCAATCACTTGGCCAATCATTGTTCAGTATTAAATTGCCCACGAAGGCCGACAACTGCCTTGTTGTAATGAATTCCCAGCGCAAGCAAGATCTGACCTCAGGATTTCTTGACCAAGAACTAGTTTGAATTAAGACTGTCTATTATATATATATTTTTACTGTATTCAGCATGCAATTAGTGGACCGTTTATTGATTCTGAGCCGGCCTTTGACTGAATGCGGAATTTTAAACATTACCTTCCCCCTCCCCCGGGAGGATAATTCCAGGAAGATAACAACACGATGAGAAGTTTGGGAAAGTTTGCATTAATTTCTAAAAATGCAAGATCGGAGGCCGTGGTAGAATTGACCGGGAGAATTTGAGAGAAGGAAAGAGCAAGAAGAAAGAATCTCCAAGAAGGAAAAACTTCAGAGGTGGGATTCAGCCGGTTCGGACTGGTTCAAGCGTACCGGTAATGGAAATCGCAGGTGGGCTCGCCCACCCACCCCGGCTCTATGCCGTCCTATTTAGGCACGTTTTTGAGGCTGGGCACATGTGTAGAAGGCACGTGTGTGAGCAAAGTGTACATGTTGAAGGCCGGGCGCATGCACGAAGCGAGTGTGTGCGTGGCGAACCGGTGGTAACAAAATGTGAAACCCACCGCTGAGAAACTTCCAGAAGGACTTGAATCCAGACTCCTAAAAGGGGGGAGTCAAACCTGGGAAGAAGTTTCCAGAAAACAAGGATACCTCAAAACTATGAATTCTATGTCTCCCCCTCAACCGTGGAGGATTCAGGACTCACCCTTCCGATGAGGACAGGTTCGGGACCAGAATATTCCTCAATGACGAAGAACTGGTTCCACACCCAACTGCGACGGGTCCTGAAAAGAGGTCGCTCCCAACGTTGAGACAGGTTTCCTCGGAAGGATCCGGTCTTGGCTCCCTGGTTGGGGGGCGCCAGACGGCCGGCGCAACCACATCCTCCCAGCCAAGCGAGGAGAAGCTGCAGGAAGCTGACCATGGCTCGTCCCTCAGGTTCAGTCTTCTCGCAACAGGATATTCAGTTCTTCTGCATGGCCCATGAGGCTCGGTTACCCCATCTGGGGGGGGATCTGGACACAAGGAAGAAGACTGGAGATCAAACATGGCTCCCAACACATGATCAATCCTCGGAAGAACCCACTAGCAGAACATGTAGGCGGCTTTGGGTTTCCATGTCTCCAGCCCTACATGTCTTGTGATCAGATTTAACTGAAGGACCGTCTTTAATTGACGACATCTATCTGACCCAACAGAGCAAGGAAGCAAGGAACATTATCAGTGGTGGGATTCAGCCGGTTTGCACCGGTTCGGGAGAACCGATTGTTAAATTACCCACCCACCTGGATCCTGGGTGCTGCGCTGCAATGGAGAAACGGGCAACGGAGCAGCCAGCGCAAGGGAAGGAGAAGGCCGCCTCCCCTTTTTTCTCCATGCTCCTCCTCCTCCTTCACTTGTGCCGGCCGCTCCATTGCCCATTTCTCCATTGCAGTGCCCAGGATCCACTTTGATCATGTATGTGTGTGTGTAATTTAACAACCGGTTCGCCCAGGGTCAGGTTGGCTGTTGCGGGAGGCTCGTCCCGTATGTGCAGCGGAGCTGGTGGATGGGGATGGGCCACACCTCCCACGACAGCCAACCTGACCCTGGGAGAACCGGTTGTTAAATTATTTGAATCCCCACCACTGGCCATTATGGGTCCTTCTTGATAAGGAAGTCCCTCTCGGGCAGGGGTCTCGGCAACTTTAAGACTCGTGGACTTCAACGAGTCGAAGTCCACAAAAGGTTGCCAGGGTTAGAGAGGCCTGGTCTAGTGGGACCAAGGAGAAGGGCCTTCTCTGCGGTGGTTCCCTCCTTGGGGAACATCAACTTTGCAGAAATAAGATTGGCCTCCATCTTGACACTCTCTTGAAAGGCCCCAAAGTCCTGGTTTTGCCCATGGGCCTGGAGACCCAAAGTAGTATGGGGCCCAAATCAAGATGTTGGTTTGTTTGTTGTTACCGATGAGGTGGGAATTTTATTGGGGTTTATATTGGGGTTTTATTTCTGTAAGCCTCCTGAGCTGGGCAGCCCTATAAACTTTCTGCAGAAATAAATACCCCTGTGTCCCCGAAAATAAGACATCCCCTGATAATAAGCCCAATCGGGCTTTTGAGTCTAAAATAAGCCTCCCCCCGAAAATAAGCCCTCCCCGAAAATATTTAACCACAGAGCTGGAAATCAGGTAAGACGGCAAGAGGAGCCCGATCTTGCTCCACGCGCCCCAAAATAATAAGTCATCCCCGAAAATGCCAAGCGCTTATTTCGGGGTTCAAAAAAATATAAGACAGGGTCTTATTTTCAGGGAAACAAGGTATTTGCGTTGCAAATGGACGCAACCATTAAAAGCATCTTCGGATTCTGTGGTTGGCATGAATCACAAGATCACATCCCAAGCGCCGAGCGTGTCTCTCTCCACATATGTGTTCCTGCTCGACGCCTGAACTCCTCTCCTCCTGCAACCGTGGGCCTCAGCTGCTTCTCCTAAAATTGAGGGGCCCTGATGAGGTAATTTCCATCCAGATTGATTTTCCCAGAAGTTGGCACTCCTCTAGCCAGATGGATCCCTGAAACATTTCCCCTGTTTTTTCTTTTCCAGCTGATGACTCGGGGCGAGGCCCCTGTTCTCTCTCCGAAAGGTTGCAACCGAGAGCCTTTGGTTCTGGATTAGCATCCAGCAAGGTTCTGGATGCCCAACAGAAAAATAGAACGGTGATAGATAGATGACAGATGACGCACAGAGAGGGAGGGAGGGAGAGACGGAGGGAGGGAGAAAGAAGGATGGACGGATGGATGGATGGAGATACACATACTGTATATAGAAAGAAAGAGACAGGAAAAAATGGATGAAGATAGATGGTAGACTGGATGGATGGATGGATATGTGGATGTGGATGGATGGATGGATGAATGAATGGAAAGATATATATATAGAGAGACAGAGAATGTCGAGAGAGAGAATGGATCGAGGGATAGATGCATGGAGATAAGATAGATAGATAGATAGATAGATAGATAGATAGATAGATAGATAGATGATAGATGACAGATGATACAGAGAGAGAGAGAGGGAGGGAGAGAGAAGGAAGGATGGACGGACAGATGGATGGATGGATGGAGATACACATACTGTATATAGAAAGAAAGAGACAGAAAAAATGGATGAAGATAGATGGTAGACTGGATGGATGGATGGAGGAAGGGATGGATGGATGGATATGTGGATGAATATGTGGATGTGGATGGATGAATGGAAAGATATAGAGAGAGAGACAGAGAATGACGAGAGAGAGAATGGATCGAGGGATAGATGCATGGAGATAGATATAAGATAGATAGATAGATAGATAGATAGGTAGATAGATAGATAGATAGATGATAGATAGATAGATAGATAGATAGATAGATAGATAGATGATAGATAGATAGATGACAGATGATACAGAGAGAGAGGGAGGGAGAGAGAAGGACGGACGGACAGACGGATGGATGGATGGAGATATATATACTGTATATAGAAAGAAAGAGACAGAAAAAATGGATGAAGATAGATGGTAGACTGGATGGATGGATGGATGGATGGATATGTGGATGAATATGTGGATGTGGATGAATGAATGAATGGAAAGATATATATATAGAGAGAGAGAATGACGAGAGAGAATGGATAGAAGGATAGATGCATGGAGATAGATGTAAGATAGATAGATAGATAGATGATAGATAGATGACAGATGATACAGAGAGAGAGAGGAATGGAGAGAGAAGGACGGACGGACAGACGGATGGATGGATGGAGATACACATACTGTATATAGAAAGAAAGAGACAGAAAAAATGGATGAAGATAGATGATAGACTGGATGGATGGATGGATGGAAAGATATATATAGAGAGAGACAGAGAATGACAAGAGAGAGAATGGATAGAGAGATAGATGCATGGAGCTGGATATAAAATAAATAGATAGATAGATAGATAGATAGATAGATAGATAGATAGATAGATAGATAGATGACAGATGATACAGAGAGGGAGGGAGGGAGAGAGAAGGACGGACGGACAGACAGATGGATGGATGGAGATATACATAGTGTATATAGAAAGAAAGACAGAAAAAATGTATGAAGATAGATGATAGACTGGATGGATGGATGGATATATACATACTGTATAGAACGAGAAAGAGACAGAAAGAGAATGTATGAAGATAGATATAGATAGGTAGACAGGTGATATGGATAGATGATAGATAAATTGGATGGATGGATATGTGGATGTGGATGGATGGAGGGATGGAAAGATATATATATATATATAGAGAGAGAGAGAGAGAGAATGAAGAGAGAGAGAATAGAGGGATAGATGCATGGATGGACGGAGATAGATATAAGATAGATGATAGATAGATAGATAGATAGATAGATAGATAGATAGATAGATAGATGATAGATAAGTAGGTAGATAGATGGATGGATGGATGGATGGATGGATGGATGGATGGGTGGGTGGGTGGGCGGTCGGTCGGGCAGGCAGGCAGGCAGACACAATAGATATAATAGATGTAGAGATTGATACAATGGATGGATGGATGGATGGATGCAGATAGATGATAGACAGACAGACTGACAGACAGAGACCCTACATCACCCTGGAACAGACCAGATCTCATTGTACTCAAAACAGAGAGGTATACGTGTTAAAATTTTTTAAAACTTTTCATACTTTTGTGTATATTTGTTGATTTTAAACAGTCGCTTGGTTGGTTGTTGTTGTAGGGAGCTGCCCTGAGTCCTTGGAGATAGGGCGACATACAAATTTTATAAATAAATAAATAAATAAATAAATAAATAATGGCTGAATATCAGAATTACTGTACCCAGGGAAAACTGGGGGTGGCGATGCTATTCGACTGCATTTGAAATGCCAATTTAATCCATATATAAATCCCTGGCTGAGGGCTTGGAAAGCACCGAACCCTAAGCCTCCGTCCGATGCGTGTCGATATTTGGCGCTGCCTTAAAACCATCGAATGAAGCGACGAGAGAGACCGACGTTCCTCCACCACCTCAGCGACTTTAAGCGGGACGGACTCCAACTCCCAGAATGCCCCAGCCAGCACGCTCCCAAGCACAGACACCCCTCCACAACGTACTGACCGGGGGAATTCTGGGAGCTGAAGTCCACAGACATCTTATTTATATACATTGCTGCTTAGATGAACTCAGACATCTCTCACTAGAAGCCTCCCTCGTTCTCCCTCCTTTCCAAAGCCCAACGTAAACCGCCTGACCACAAAGCCACCAGTCCTCATTGAGGCCCTGCCTCGCAACCCTCCCCAGCTGGCCTGAATCCTGACCCCCCCCCCACTACCCCTGTCCCCGCGCCCAGCTTCTGACCCTCCACGGATCTCAATCCAAAGATTTGTGAATCTTTTCTTTCCTTTTTTTTCCTCCTCCTCTTCCTCCCCCTCCTCACACCCTGTTCCCCCCCACTTTATGCGTCCACAGAGACCTCTGATGTGCCCCCCCGCTTTGCCCACCTGTCCATCACCCGCCCGTTCCACCGGGGCCCCTTTCGCTATTCATCCAAGCCGCTGTCTGCGCACCTGCCTATCCATCCATCCGTCCGTCCGTTAGTGAGGATTATTTATCTCTCCCTCCGGCCCGTCTGTCCGTCTCTTGGCCCCCCCCTTTCTCACCTTGCAACCCCCCCCTTCCCACAACCCCTCCCCAACCTCGCCTGCCTGTGCATTCATGTCAGGTTTCCCCCCCCACACACCTCCCCTTCGCCCAGCTGTCCTGCAGACAAGAAAGGAGGGGTGGGGGAAATAAAATGATGGATGGATGGATGAATGGACAGTGAGAGAGAGGGGGGGGGCTGCAATCGACAGAGGCCTGTTCAAGACAAAACAAGACTCCTGCAAAGAGAATCACAAATCGGGGAGAAAACAGCCCCATCACCCCCCCATCACCCCCCTGGGAACCATTGCAAGGCGCCCATGAGATTTGCAGCTTGGACCCCCGATGCACCTGGATTTAAAGTTCTTGCAAAAGAGCCTCCGGCAATGATTTACGAGTCCAGCAACTGTTTTTTAGGATGCTTGGCAATCCTGCCGGTTGGTTAACAGCTGGCTGGCTGAAGCAGCAGCTTTTTTAATATATATATATATTTATCCGCACTAAAACAGGTGTCACGCATCAAATCGGATTGAAACCGTCTTTCCCGGAGATGGAAAACCATATTGCCAAGCTCTGATCTGGTTTGCGGGGGGGGAAAAAAGGCGTTCGGCGGGGTTAGGCGGGAAATGTCGGCTTGTTTCTTTCCGAACAGCCACGGTTCGCACAACTATGTTAGACTGAGATGATGTGAGCTGGGGTATCTGAGGTTTGTTTGGCGTCTCTCGTGAGAATGTAGGGGTTTAGGTCGCCTTAACAAAGCCGTGTTTCTCAACCGGGGCGATTTTTAAGATGGGTGGACTTCGATTCCCAGAATTCCCCTGAATCCCAGGAGGGATTAAGACTGGGATTAAGGATTTTCGTCACCCCTTTTAAGTCAACTCAGTTCCTATCAAATTCATTGACACTTTCCTTTTTTCCCCACTTTTGTCTGAAGTGGGGTAGGGTTTCCTGCCTAAGCAGGGGGTTGGACTAGAAGACCTCCAAGGTCCCTTCCAACTCTGTTATTCTATTCTATTCTATTCCTGTTGTTTCTTTGGTTTTAATGGCAAGAAGGTTTGCGAATATCTTTTTTCTGGAACAATTCTTTGATTTCGCAGACTATCCCACAATCCTGAACTCTCTGAGGGGTCTCCCATCCAAGGACTCAACCAGAAATCCAGTTTTGCTGAGGCTGATGAGATTATCGGAGGTTAGTTAAGTGGTGCCACCTGGCTGGGCCTTCTAAGCAGTGCAAACCTCTCCTTCCTTCTCTCCTTCCCATGGTCATTCCTTTCCTTCCTTCCTTCCCATTTCTATCTCCTTCCTATCTTCTTTCCACCCTCCCTTCTCCCTTTCACCTCCCTCCCTTTTCCTCCCTCTCTCCTTCCCTTTTCCTCCCTCCCTCCCTTCTCACCTTCCTTCCTTTTCCTTCCCTCCTCCCTCCCTCCCTTCTCCCTTTCACCTTCCTTCCTTTTCCTTCCCTCCTCCCTCTCTTCCTTTTCCTCCCTCCCTCCCTTCTCCCTTCACCTTCTTTCCTTCCCTCCTCCCTCTCTTCCTTTTCCTCCCTCCCTTCCTTCTCCCTTTCACCTTCCTTCCTTTTCCTTCCCCCCTCCCTCTCTTCCTCCCTCCCTTCTCCCTTTCACCTTCCTTCCTTTTTCCTCCCTCCTCCCTCCCTTCTCCCTTTTCCTCCCTCCTCCCTCCCTTCTCCCTTTCACTTTCCTTCCTCCTCCTCTCTCCCCTTTCCTCCCTCCCTTCTCCCTTTCACCTTCCTCCCTTCCTTTTCTTCCCTCCCTTCTTTCTCCCTTTCACCTCCCTTCCTTTTTCCTCCCTCCTCCCTCTCTCTCTTTTCCTTCCTCCCTCCCTCCCTTCTCCCTTTCACCTTCCTTCCTCCCTTGCTCCCTCCCTGTCTCCTTTTCTCCCTCTCTCCCTCCTCCTCCCTCCCACCTCCGTCCCTCCGTCCTTCCTTTTCCTTCCTTCCTCCCTCCCTCCCCCCCTCCCCCTTGCCCCTTCCCCTGCCTCTCTCCCCTTTCCTCCCTCCCTTCTCCCTTTCACCTTCCTTCCTTTTCCTTCCTCCCTTCCTTTTCCTCCCTCCTTCCTTCTCCCTTTCACCTCCCTTCCTTTTTCCTCCCTCCTCCCTCTCTCCCTTTTCCTCCCTCCCTCCCTTCTCCCTTTCACCTTCCTTCCTCCCTCCCTCCCTCCTTCCCTCCTTCCCTCCCCCCTCCTCCCTCCCACCTCCCTCCCTCCTTTTTCCTTCCTTCCTTCCTTCCTCCCTCCCTCCCTCCTTCCCTCCTTCCCTCCCCCCTCCTCCCTCCCACCTCCCTCCCTCCTTTTTCCTTCCTTCCTTCCTTCCTCCCTCCCCCCCCTTGCCCCTTTCCCTGCCTCTCTCCCCTCTTCCTCACTAATGTTCCCTCTGGAGTCCCTTGGCCGGCCTTCTCTGCCCCCTCAGCCTGGGTGCGCCATTCAGAAACGCCAGGGTCACCCCCTCCCTCCCTCCCCCCCCTCCAGGTCTTCCCCTCCCTCTCCCCGTCCAGCGTCTCGGGCAAGCGGCTCGTAATCACCACCATTCATTCTGGGCGACGGCGGAGTCCGTCACTTGGCTTCCCTTTTATCGATCGGGAAGGAAGATAAACAGCGGGGAAATGAGGAAAAAAAAATGGTGGGGGGGGAGAAACTTTCTCTTCTGGATCCCTTTTTCTCCCTGTCTTCGCATCCCTCAAAATCAGTGGTGGTCGGGGCTCTCCTGCACCCCAAAAACCATTCTTGGCACCCTGAATAAAGTGCCTCTGAGCCCGCACAGAGTGCATTCTCTCCTCACCCAAGTGCCTGGCTTGGCACCAGCCTTTTTTTGGGTGGGGGGGGAAGGGAGGGGCTGGTGCCAAGCCAGCATTTGGGTGAGGAGAGAATGCACTCTGTGCGGGCTCAGAGGCACCTCATTCGGGCACTAGACCGTGAAGGACACCTAGTCCTCGACTTACAACGGGAGCCGGTCCTGACCGTCACAAAATATAGGCGTCAGGCGGCCAACCTGGTTTTACAATCTTTTCCCCTCCCCCCCGGCGTTGTTAAGCGAATCACCTCGGTGGGTAAGCAAATCACGCGGTCGTTAAATGAGTCCAGTTTTCCCCATCCCCATCAACTGCGCTTGTTGGAAGCCGGTTGAGAAGATCCGAAGTGGGAGGGGGAGTCACATGATCCCAAGATGCGACCACGGTCATAAATACATGTCCATTGCCAAAGGTGGGAGGGGGAGCCACATGATCCCAAGATGCGACCACGGTCATAAATACGTGTCCGTTGCCAAAGGTCCAAATTCTGGTCACGTGACCATGGGGACGCTAAGGGTTGTAAGTGTGAGGAACAGTCCTTAGGGTCTTTTTTCGGTGTCGTTGTAACTTGGAACGACCACTAAACGAATGGTCGTAAATCAAGGACTGGATGGGTTGGAACAACATGCGCTAGTTAAACAGTTGCTGCAAAACGGAGTCCATTTCTGACTGCCATTTGCCGCCCCCCGCTAAAAAAAACAACAGGTAGTCCTCCACTTACGACCACAAGAGAGCCCCAAATTTCTGTGGTGAAGCAAGAGCGGTGAAGTCAACATTGCTCCATTTTACGTCCTTCCTTGCACCGATGGTTAAGTGAATTACTGCAATTGAGTTCGCAACACGGTTGTTAAGCGAATCGGGCTTCCCCATGGACTTTGCTTGTCAGACGGTCGCAAAAGGGGATCAATTGCGTGACCCCCAGGGACACACCAAACACGTCGTAAATAGGAGTCAGTGGCCAAACGTCTGAATTCTGATAAACGGGGCCACAGGAGAATGGCGCAACGGTCGTTAAGTGTGAAAACCGTTTTTTTTTCGTGCCGTGGTAACATCAAAAGGTCACTAAATGAATTGTTGTAAGTCAAGGACTATCTGTTTTTGACTTTTGGAGGTCACCGCTTCCAGGAAAGACCCCCCTCTTTTCGCAGACCAACACAAAATGTATCTGGGGTCTAGGCTTCTCGAATGAACTCATACCCAAAATTGTCCTTCACGCATCGTCGGTCAGATATCTCACCTCACGTTCGTCACTATGCAGAAACCCTGGCTGCCCATCCTCTATTTCCCTGATGCGATCAGACAGTGCTTTCCCAGAAGTCCCTGCGACCTTGCAAAGCATGATGGGGCAAATGACACAACCTCGATGAGGTTTGTCGAGGCCGAAACGGGTGCCCAGTTCTTTCCTTACGGGTTGCAAAGATTTAAAATGCTGAGCGTCTTAAAATTTTTGCCATTTTCATTTTAAGAGGTTGCAAGTTTAAGACGGGTGGATTTCAATTCCCAGAACTTTTTGCTATTTTAATTTTAAGAGCCTCTCTAGGAGCCTGGGGAGGGCGAAAACGGCCTCCCCAGCCAGGAGGCCCTCTGGAGGCAGGAAATAGCCTGCTTACCAACTTCCGGTGTTGACAGGAAGGCCCGTTTTTCGCTCTCCCCAGGCTCCAGAGCCTTTCTAGAAGGCTGGGGAGGGCGAAAACAGCCTTCCCCACCCCTCTGGAGGCCCTGCGGAGGCCGAAAATGGCCTGTTTGCCAACTTCCGGTAGGAGCGGAAGTTGGGAAACGGGCCATTTCCAGCCACTGGAGGGCCTCCGAGGGGGGTGGGGAAGGCCGTTTTCGCCCTCCCCAGGCTCCAGAGGCTGGGGAGGGCGAAAAACGGGCCTACCAGGCCCACTGCGCCATCACGTGCCAAAAGCGGGGAAAGCGGGGGGTTGCACACGCATGCCCGAGGGGGCGGGGCACATTATGGGCATGGGCACAAACGCATGACCCCCCCCGCTCCCCCCGCTTTTGGCACGCGACGGCAAAGAGGTTATCCATCACTGTTATAGGAGGTAGATCCCATTCCTGGGGCACTACCTGCCCCATGATTTGCCTGCAAATCCCTGGGAATATATCTTGGAGAATCAAGCACTAACATGGAACTTCAGAAGCCAACTGTTAAATCACCAGGTTTCATCTGAAAATATTTTCCGCCGAGTAAAGTACATGGCAACACGCAAAGACCCTCACAAGATTCCTTTGTTGACCTGTGCCTTTAATCCGAATTAATTCACCTTTAATGACCCCTGGCAGGCCACTAACCCAGATTAGAATCAGCCACGGGAAACAGAGGATGGAGGGGAAGCCATAACGTCTAACCCAGAGATTGGGAACAATGGCCCCTTTATGACTCGTGGACTTCAACTCCCAGAATTCCTGAGGGAATTATGGCCTTTTTATGACTTGTGGACTTCAACTCCCAGAATTCAACAGTCAGCATGGGGAACTCTGGCCCTTTTATGACTTGTGGACTTCAACTCCCAGAATTCAACAGTCAGCATGGGGAACTCTGGCCCTTTTATGACTTGTGGACTTCAACTCCCAGAATTCCTCAGCCAGCATGGGGAACGATGGCCCTTTAATGACTTGTGGACTTCAACTCCCAGAATTCCTCAGCCAGCATGGGGAACGATGGCCCTTTTATGACTTGTGGACTTCAACTCCCAGAATTCCTCAGCCAGGATGGGGAACTCTGACCCTTTTATGACTTGCGGACTTCAACTCCCAGAATTCCTCAGCCAGCATGGGGAACTCTGGCCCTTTTATGACTTGTGGACTTCAACTCCCAGAATTCCTCAGCCAGCATGGGGAACTCTGGCCCTTTTATGACTTGTGGACTTCAACTCCCAGAATTCCTCAGCCAGGATGGGGAACTCTGACCCTTTTATGACTTGCGGACTTCAACTCCCAGAATTCCTCAGCCAGCATGGGGAACTCTGGCCCTTTTATGACTTGCGGACTTCAACTCCCAGAATTCCTCAGCCAGCATGGGGAACTCTGGCCCTTTTATGACTTGCGGACTTCAACTCCCAGAATTCCTCAGCCAGCATGGGGAACTCTGGCCCTTTTATGACTTGCGGACTTCAACTCCCAGAATTCCTCAGCCAGCATGGGGAACTCTGGCCCTTTTATGACTTGTGGACTTCAACTCCCAGAATCCCTGAGCCAGCATGGGGAATGATGGCCCTTTTAGGACTCGTGAACTTCAACTCCCAGAATTTCTGAGGGAACGATGGCCCCCTTATGACTTGTGGACTTCAACTCCCAGAATTCCCGAACCAGCTGCCTCGGGCGGGAATTCTGGGAGTTGAAGTCTGTAAGTCATAAAAGGGGCCTTAATTCCTCACTAGGGTTCTAACCCATCTTTGTGTAGCAGATGATGTGAGAGAAGAGGCGGTTAAATAAAAAGGAGAATATTCTAAATTTTTCATTTCAGGAATATCTGAAAGCCGTCTAACATTGCGAGTGGGAAAGCCAGAAAGTTTGTGTGTTTGTGTGTCTGTGTGAAAGTTCTAAAAATGACGTCACAAGGACCAAGATTTTCATGGACCCCAAAGGTGTGTGTTTTTGTGTGTTTGTGTGTCAGCTCTAAGACTCAAGAGTGATGCTTGAGGGCCAAGATTTTCCTTCATGGACCCCAAAGAAATGTGTGTGTTTGTGTGTAAGATCTGAGGTATGTAGTCCTTGACTTACAACTGTTCCTTTAGTAACCCGAAAAGAGTGACTTATGACCATTTTTCACACTTATGACCGTTGCAGCACCCCCGTGGTCCCATGATCCAAATTCAGACGCTTGGCCACTGACTCATATTTACGACGATCGCGGCGCCCCCGGGATCGCACGATCCCCCTTTTGCGACCATCTGACCAGCAAAGCCAACAGGGGAAGCAAGATTCACTTAATGACCACGTTCCTAACCGAACAACTGCAGTGATACCCTTAACAACAATGGCAAGAAAAGCCGTCCAATGAGACGAAAGTCGCTTCAACGAATGTCTCGCTTAGCAACAGAAATCCAGGGCTCAATGGCGGCCGTAAGTCGAGGACTAGTGGTACCTCAAAAGGCCTCCGAAATCCTCGGAGTCATCCTCAAATATTTGGGATTTTGCAAGAAAGTCGAGGAAGGGCTGCAAAAACTTGCATTCTTAAGATCTCCTCCCCTCAGAAATAATACAATAATAATAAAATAATAAAGTAAAATAAAAAGTAAAATACAAGTAAAATACGGTCAAGCTGACTGAGGAGGGGGGGATCCCTTGGGTACTCAGGCATTGGGACGAAGTCCATGCCGCTCACTACCTTGAATGGGGTTAGTCCTGTGCTACTGTGAACAGCATTATTGTACGCGACCTCAGCGAAAGACAGGAGGTCCACTCAATTGGACTGTTGATAGTTCACGTAGCATCTCAGGTACTGCTCTACCATGGCATTCAGTCTCTCTACCCCCCCATTGGTGCTCGGATGAAAAGTCGAGATAAGGCCCTGGGACGACCCAATGGACCGCAGGAACTCCCGCCAAAACTTAGCGGTGAACTGGACCCCTCTGTCTGAGATAATTCTTTGTGGTACTAACCACTAATAAAGTGGTTAGAAGCCCCCTCTACAGTGAGTAATAAAACCAAATAATAAAATTAAAATAAGTAAAGTAATATTAAATAAAATAAAATAATAAAATAAAGTGGTTAGAAGCCCCCTCTGCGGTGAGTAATAAAATAAAAGAATACAATTAAAATAAATAAAAGTAAAGTAATAATAAATAAAATAAAATAAAAAGTGGTTCAGAAGCCCCATTTATGAGGACTTAATAAGATTTCTGTGCCCGAAGGAAGATTTTCCCTTTTTTTTTTTTTTTTGCCAGAGAGATACACCTTGGACCATGACGGTTATAACGGAGAAAATTAATTTGAGGATAAATCTCTCCGGGAGATTTCTGGAGGGCAGAAGCACCAACCTTTTTAATTCGCACGTTGATTATTTATTTTATTTTTTTAAAACTCTAATGATTTGTTTCCTCTCCTGGCTAACGTCTGACACTGCTGTATAATGGAGAAAATTAATTTGAGAGTAAATCTCTTTGGGAGTTTTGGAGGGCAGACGCGCTGCCTTTTTTTTGTTTTTTGTTTTTTTGTTTTTTGGGAAACTCCTGCGTGTGATTTTTTTTTTTTTTCTCTTTTCCCCTAGTTATTTGCTTTTCTAGTGCTTTGGCAACTGAGAGAGGGCACTGGACCGATTCTCTATTTTATTTTATTTTTTAAAAATTATATTTTAAAAGAGGGGAAACCTGGCGGGATTGTATCTGGCAGAGAGCTCCAATTTTTCTTTTTTTAATCTCTCTCTCTCTTTTCGTCTCAGCTACAATCCGAAAGCTTTAATCTGCCAAAGCTATAAAAGCCTGTGTGTGTTTTATTTGGGGAGGACGGGGGGGACATCACAGCCTGGGAGTAGCCAATTATTTTATTTAGCTTTTAAGGAAAGAGTCTCTGCTTAGACGGAAGGCTTTTTACGTGCCGATGCTCGAAGTGACCCGAGTATCGCAAACCTGTTTTAAGAAATAAATGCTGCTTTTGATGAAAAGGGTCTTTTTTTCCCCACCCACAATGGATAAATAACAGGGGCTTTGAGACCGGATTGGAGGGAGGGAACCTGAGGTAAAACTTTCTTCCTTTCTTTTTTTACTTCCTCCCTCCCTTCCTTTCCTTTTTCCTTTCTGCTTTTCTCCATTCCCCTTCCTTCCTTCTTCCTTCTTTCCCCTTCCCTACCTTCTCCTTCCTTCTGTTCCTTCTCTTCCCTTATTCCATCCTTTTCTTTTCCTTCCTTCTTTCCTGCCTTCCCTTCCCTTTCTGCTTTTCTCCCTTTCCCTTCCTCTTCCTTCCTTCCTTTTCCTTTCCTTTCTACTTTCCTTCCTTCCCTCTCCTCGCTTTCTGCTTTTCTCTTCCTCTTCCCCTTCCTTCTGTTCCTTCTCTCCTTTCCCTTCTTCCATCTTCTTCACTTCCATCCTTTTTCTCCTTCCTTCCTTCCCTCTCCTTCCCTTGTCTTCCCTTTCCTCGCTTTCTGCTTTTCTCTCTTCCTCTTCCCCTTCCTTCTGTTCCTTCTCTCCTTTCCCTTCTTCCATCCTTTTCTTCCATCCTTTTTCTCCTTCCTTCCTTCCCTTTCTATTTTTCTCCCTTCCTGTTCCTCTTACCCTTCCTTCCTTCCCTTTCCTCGCTTCCTGCTTTTCTCTCTTCCTCCTCCTTCCTTCTGTTCCTTCTCTCCTTTCCCTTCTTCCATCCTTTTCTTCCATCCTTTTTCTCCTTCCTTCCTTCCCTTTCTATTTTTCTCCCTTCCTGTTCCTCTTACCCTTCCTTCCTTCCCTTTCCTCACTTCCTGCTTTTCTCTCTTCCTCCTCCTTCCTTTTGTTCCTTCTCTCCTTTCCCTTCTTCCATCCTTCTTCCCTCCTTCTTTACCTCCATCCTTTTTCTCCTTCCTTTCTTCCTTCCCTTGCCTTCTCTTTCCTCGCTTTCTGCTTTTCTCTCTTCCTCCTCCTTCCTTCTGTTCCTTCTCTCCTTTCCCTTCTTCCATCCTTCTTTTCTTCCATCCTTTTCCTTTTTCCTTCCTTCCCTTTCTACTTTTCTCCCTTCCCGTTCCTCTTACTCTTCCTTCCTTCCTTCCCTTTCCTCGCTTCCTGCTTTTCTCTCTTCCTCCTCCTTCCTTCTGTTCCTTCTCTCCTTTCCCTTCTTCCATCCTTTTTCTCCTTCTTTCCTTCCTTCCCTCTCCTTCCCTTCCCTTCAAGTTCCTCACTTTCTGCTTTTCTCTCTTCCTCTTCCCCTTCCTTCTGTTCCTTCTCTCCTTTCCCTTCTTCCATCCTTTTCTTCCATCCTTTTCCTTTCTTCCTTCCTTCCCCCTTTTCCTTCCTTCCCTTCCCTTTCCTTCCTTCCATCCTTTCTTCCTTCCTCCCTCCCTCCCTCCCTCTTTCCACTTCTTTTACTACAGACCCTGTCAATGGTTCAGAAGATGTTTGGTCTGGTTAAAAGAACTTTCTAGTCTCTTTGAAGCCCTGCGATGGTTGAAACTCCCCTTTTCTTTTTTCCTGGGAAGCCCGAGCGATTGTGTCTCCTCCGACTAACTCACCACCTCAATTAAAGCACATTTTGACACGCCCTCTCTCTCTCTTTCTCTCTCCATATTGCGACCCTCCCTTCACATTTCCACCAGCAAAGGGGTCCCAGCCCCAGGATGTCCCAGTCTCTTTTACCCCCCCCCCCAGCAATAACCCCCCCACCCCCACCCCAAAACCTTGCTAAGTAAAGTCTTCTCCGGCCTGGAAGTCAAGAGATGGGAGAAAGAGAGCGAGCGACAGGTAATTTTATTTCATTTATTTCAGCCTGAACCAAGAAGCAACCTTCCGGAAACCCCAGGCCCAAATTCTTCTAATTTTTTCCCCCTCCCTCCTTCATTTTATTTATTCCTCCCCTCCCCCCCTCAAAAGCGCCATTCTGATGTTTTGTTTGCAGGCTGCCAATTTCATTTCCCTCCGTCAACAGATTTTTTTTGGCACCGTGGCCCCCCTCCCCCGCCCCCGGGGTCTCCTCGGGGGCATGTGAATAGCCTCCCCTCCCACGATTTATTTCCAAAGATTAACATTTTTTAACCCTCCGCTAGTCTTGTTTGTTTTAATTACTAATTCGTTCTTCTCTTCTCTCTCTCTCTTTTTTTTTTCTTTTTCTTTCCTTCTCTCTCTCTCTCTCTCTCTGCCTGGCAGCGTTCTGCTTTCCCTAAGCTTTGCCCAAATCTAAGCGGATTGTTTAGGATTAGTAATTCCCAGATGCAGATCAGGGTGTGAAAAATAATAATAATAATAATAACCTAGAGAACAAAACTCAATATATCTTATCAGAAAATTGACTCCAGAAGAACCCGGGGCGGGGGAGGGGGGAAAGGGGAAGGGGGGAGCGTCGGAGGGAGAGAAGAAGTGTGCAGTTTTCCTTGGGTGGCGGAAGGGGAGAAAGAAAAAAACTGGCCATCCCAGAGGGATAAATGAGGAGGGGGCTGTTTGATGGAGTTGTATTGTGTCTCGGCTGCTGAAGCTGAAAGGGGTATTTTTTGGGGCAGGGGGCAGATTACATCCTCCTGGTTCCCCTTCGCTCTTCTACTACCCCCATCACAGATATGTTCAAATGGGGGGG
Organism: Pantherophis guttatus; assembly: GCF_059756535.1. Lineage (NCBI taxonomy): Eukaryota > Metazoa > Chordata > Lepidosauria > Squamata > Colubridae > Pantherophis > Pantherophis guttatus. The sequence goes on along the minus strand of NC_142066.1, from coordinate 5,200,651 downwards.
GGGGCAGCTGGCATCAGGAAAGGGGGAATAGACGAGGAGGGGGCTGTTTGACGGAGTTGTGCGGTAGCCTGAAAGCAAGGGATATTTTTTTGAGAGGGGGCAGTGGAGATTGGCTTCTCCTGGCTGCCTCTTCGCTCTTCTACCCCATTGGGGGTGGGGGGAAATGATGTCCCAATGGAGGGTGGTGGGGCTGGCATAAGGAAGAGGAGGGGAGCTGACTCGATTGCAGGCAGGGTGCGACAGGCCAGTCTCAAGGGGGGGAGGGGGTGTCCCCCAAGAGCCGGCGGCCCCTCCCCAAAAGAAAAATCCTCATGGAGGGGCTCAAAGCAGGCTAAGCGGCCGTGGGGAGGGGGGGAAGACGGGTGAGAGGGTAAGGCAGATGTAGCCAGAGACGGATTGGTGAAGAGGGGGGTTGCTAGGAGGTCGGGATGCAGCCCAGAAGGTGGGGGGGGGAAGTTGGTTATTGGGAAGGGGGGGTTTAGAAAAGATGTTGAGAAGAGAGAAGAGGGGGGCTATAGACCTGGGTTGTGGGGGGGGCAGAGGGGGCTATTGATCTGGGTGGAGGGGGCTATAGACTGGGTTGTGGGGGGCAGAGGGGGCTATGGATCTGTGTTGGGGGGCAGAGGGGGCTATAGATCTAGGTGGGGGGCAGAGGGGGCTGTAGAACTAGGTTGTGGGAGCAGAGAGGGCTGTAGATCTGTGTTGTGGGGCAGAGGGGGCTATAGATCTAGGTCGGGGGGCAGACGGAGCTGTAGATCTGTGTTGTGGGGCAGAGGGGGCTATAGATATAGGTTGTGGGGCAGACGGAGCTGTAGATCTATGTTGTGGGGCAGAGGGGGCTATAGATATAGGTTGTGGGGCAGACGGAGCTGTAGATCTATGTTGTGGGGCAGAGGGGGCTATAGATATAGGTTGTGGGGCAGAGGGGGCTGTAGATCTGTGGTTGTGGGGCAGAGGGGGCTATAGATCTAGGTTGTGGGGCAGAGGGGGCTATAGATCTGTGTTGGGAGGCAGAGGGAGCTGTAGATCTAGGTTGGGGGGCAGAGCGGGTTATAGATCTAGGTTGGGGGGCAGAGGGGGCTAAAGACCTGGGTTGGGCGGGGAGGAGGCAGAGGGGTCTCTCTCTCTCCCGCAAAAGGAGGAGAGTGTGTGTGTGTGGGGGGGAGTCTTGGGAGGAAGGGGGTCTGCGAGAGACCCGCCAGCAACGTGACCCAGCTGCGCTCCCTCCCTCTCTCTGCCTGCCTGCCTGCCTCTGTCTCGCCCAGCCTCCCTTCGGGGACGCTGCTGGGCTGGTGGTGGGAAGGGGGGGAGGCGAGAGGACGGGAGACCCCCGCCCGCCAGGGCAGGGGGGGGTCTCTCTCTCTCTCCCCAAGCCCCCCCTCCTCCTCCTCCCCCCCCCTCGCTGCAGTCTTATAAGACTCCCGGGGTAGATTTACAATCCGGAGCTGCGTGCTTGCAATCCTTAATCAGGGGGCTTCGCAAGCGGGCAAGGCTGGAGGTGGGGTGGGGGGGAGGTGGGGTGGGAGACCCTATGTCTGTCTGGCAGGGGGTGGGGACCCCCCCCCTCTTCACCCTATCCCCCCCACCCCCCCACCCACCAGCCGGAGGGGGAATCCCTCCAGAATTCTCTTCGGACTTGGAAAAGGAAGGAAGGAGAAAGCTGAGCGGGTGGAGGACGGCAGGGGATTTTGGGGAGGGGGGGCTACTCCTCACCCACCCCCCACTCCTCTCCTTCATCCAACTTGGAACCCCCCCCCCACTAGACAGGGATGGAGATTGGGGAGGGGGTAGAGTAGACAAGCCGGAGAAGAGGGGCGCCCCACCTGCGGCTGGGGGAGAAAAAGGGAGGAAGGAGAAAGTGGAAGGGACGGAGGGAAAGAAGGAACTCTCGCCCACCGCCCCAAATTCGCCTACTTTGTCCTGGACAGCCCCCCCCCTCCTCCCTTTTCTTTCTCCCCCACCAACTCAAGATTGCCTCCCCCTCCCCAGGACCCAGGAGGCTGAAGGTGGAGGGGGGGGCACGGAGCCCCCCTACCCAAAATAAACCCCCCCCTTTTTTTGGGGTGGGGGGCTCCACTTTCTCCCGAGAAAGAGGACGGGACTTACCTGGGTCGCTTTGGAGTCCGGATGGAAGAGGAGGAAGAGGAGGAAGGAGAGGAGGGAGGAGAAAGAAGAAGGGGGGGGCCGGCAAAAGGGCAAGGAGGAGGAGAGGAGGAAGAAGAAGAAGAAGGGAGCGCGGCAGGAGAGGCGACGGAGGGATGCGGGGCTGCCCTGTCGTCTGCGGCGCTGCCCGTCTGAAGCTCCCGCCTCCCTCCGCTCGCTTTGCTCGGCTACTACGCGCTCCCCCTCCCCTCCCCTCCTTTTTCTCTTTCTCCCCCCCCCCTCTTCTGCCTGGTGGGGAGGGGGCGTACATAGAAGTGCCTGAGCCAAAATTCAGGCTGGGGAGGGGGGGAAAGAGAGCAGACGACCCCCTCCCACTATCCCACCCCCTCCCCAATGTCTGGCACTGCGACAAGACTTTTTCCCTCACCCCCAGCCCCGACCCTGGCTTAGACCCCTCCTCATATTCCCTGGGAGCCTCCAGATTGGGAAGCCCCCTCCTCACATTCCCTGGGAGTCTCCAGATTGGACAGCCCCCTCCTCACATTCCCCGGGAGTCTCCAGATGGGGAAGCCCCCTCCTCACATTCACTGGGAGTCTCCAGATTGGGCAGCCCCCTCCTCAATTCCCTGGAAGTCTCCAGATTGGACAGCCCCCTCCTCACATTCCCCAGGAGCCTCCATTCCCTGGGAGCCTCCAGATCGGGCAGCCCCCTCCTCAATTCCCTGGGAGCCTCCAGATTGGGAAGCCCCCTCCTCACATTCCCTGGGAGTCTCCAGATTGGGCAGCCCCCTCCTCATATTCCCTGGGAGCCTCCATTCCCTGGAAGCCTCCAGATTGGGAAGCCCCCTCCTCACATTCCCTGGGAGTCTCCAGATCGGGCAGCCCCCTCCTCATATTCCCTGGGAGTCTCCAGATTGGGCAGCCCCCTCCTCACATTCCCCAGGAGCCTCCATTCCCTGGGAGCCTCCAGATCGGGCAGCCCCCTCCTCAATTCCCTGGGAGCCTCCAGATTGGGAAGCCCCCTCCTCACATTCCCTGGGAGTCTCCAGATTGGGCAGCCCCCTCCTCATATTCCCTGGGAGCCTCCATTCCCTGGAAGCCTCCAGATTGGGAAGCCCCCTCCTCACATTCCCTGGGAGTCTCCAGATCGGGCAGCCCCCTCCTCATATTCCCTGGGAGCCTCCATTCCCTGGAAGCCTCCAGATTGGGAAGCCCCCTCCTCACATTCCCTGGGAGTCTCCAGATCGGGCAGCCCCCTCCTCATATTCCCTGGGAGTCTCCAGATTGGGCAGCCCCCTCCTCACATTCCCCAGGAGCCTCCATTCCCTGGGAGCCTCCAGATCGGGCAGCCCCCTCCTCAATTCCCTGGGAGCCTCCAGATTGGGAAGCCCCCTCCTCACATTCCCTGGGAGTCTCCAGATTGGGCAGCCCCCTCCTCATATTCCCTGGGAGCGTCCAGATCGGGCAGCCCCCTCCTCACATTCCCTGGGAGCCTCCATTCCCTGGAAGCCTCCAGATTGGGAAGCCCCCTACTCACATTCCCTGGGAGTCTCCAGATCGGGCAGCCCCCTCCTCATATTCCCTGGGAGCCTCCATTCCCTGGAAGCCTCCAGATTGGGAAGCCCCCTACTCACATTCCCTGGGAGTCTCCAGATCGGGCAGCCCCCTCCTCACATTCCCTGGGAGCCTCCATTCCCTGGAAGCCTCCAGATTGGGAAGCCCCCTACTCACATTCCCTGGGAGTCTCCAGATCGGGCAGCCCCCTCCTCATATTCCCTGGGAGTCTCCAGACTGGGCAGCCCCCTCCTCACATTCCCCAGGAGCCTCCATTCCCTGGGAGCCTCCAGATTGGGCAGCCCCCTCCTCACATTCCCCAGGAGCCTCCATTCCCTGGGAGCCTCCAGATCGGGCAGCCCCCTCCTCAATTCCCTGGAAGTCTCCAGATTGGGCAGCCCCCTCCTCACATTCCCTGGGAGTCTCCAGATCGGGCAGCCCCCTCCTCATATTCCCTGAGAGCCTCCAGATCGGGAAGCCCCCTCCTCACATTCCCTGGGAGCCTCCATTCCCTGGGAGCCTCCAGATCGGGCAGCCCCCTCCTCAATTCCCTGGGAGCCTCCAGATTGGGAAGCCCCCTCCTCACATTCCTTGGGAGTCTCCAGATTGGGCAGCCCCCTCCTCATATTCCCTGGGAGCATCCAGATTGGGCAGCCCCCTCCTCACATTCCCTGGGAGCCTCCATTCCCTGGAAGCCTCCAGATTGGGCAGCCCCCTCCTCATATTCCCTGGGAGTCTCCAGATTGGGCAGCCCCCTCCTCACATTCCCCAGGAGCCTCCATTCCCTGGGAGCCTCCAGATCGGGCAGCCCCCTCCTCACATTCCCCAGGAGCCTCCATTACCTGGGAGCCTCCAGATCGGGCAGCCCCCTCCTCACATTCCCTGGGAGTCTCCAGATTGGGCAGCCCCCTCCTCACATTCCCTGGGAGCCTCCAGATCGGGCAGCCCCCTCCTCAATTCCCTGGGAGCCTCCAGATTGGGAAACCCCCTCCTCACATTCCCTGGGAGTCTCCAGATTGGGCAGCCCCCTCCTCATATTCCCTGGGAGCGTCCAGATCGGGCAGCCCCCTCCTCACATTCCCTGGGAGCCTCCATTCCCTGGGAGTCTCCAGATTGGGAAGCCCCCTCCTCACATTCCCCAGGAGCCTCCATTCCCTGGAAGCCTCCAGATCGGGCAGCCCCCTCCTCAATTCCCTGGAAGTCTCCAGATTGGGAAGCCCCCTACTCACATTCCCTGGGAGTCTCCAGATCGGGCAGCCCCCTCCTCATATTCCCTGGGAGTCTCCAGATTGGGCAGCCCCCTCCTCACATTCCCTGGGAGCCTCCATTCCCTGGGAGCCTCCAGATCGGGCAGCCCCCTCCTCAATTCCCTGGGAGCCTCCAGATTGGGAAGCCCCCTCCTCACATTCCCTGGGAGTCTCCAGATTGGGCAGCCCCCTCCTCATATTCCCTGGGAGCGTCCAGATTGGGCAGCCCCCTCCTCACATTCCCTGGGAGCCTCCATTCCCTGGAAGCCTCCAGATTGGGAAGCCCCCTCCTCATATTCCCTGGGAGACTCCAGATTGGGCAGCCCCCTCCTCACATTCCCCAGGAGCCTCCATTCCCTGGGAGCCTCCAGATCGGGCAGCCCCCTCCTCACATTCCCCAGGAGCCTCCATTCCCTGGGAGCCTCCAGATCGGGCAGCCCCCTCCTCACATTCCCTGGGAGTCTCCAGATCGGGGCAGCCCCCTCCTCACATTTCCAGGGAGTCTCCTCTGCTTCCCCCCGCCCAGGAATCTCCTTCTACCCCCTCCCCTTTTCTCTCCTCGGAACCTCCCCCCATCAAACTGTCAGGGTCCCCACCTTGTACCCCAAAATTTCAGCCCTTCTGGGGGGCAGGGTCCTATCTTCAATCCTGACCTCTAACCTGCCCCCGTCCCCCACCTTCGTTGCCTGGAGTCTGGACCCCCCCCCCCAGATCTATTTAGAAAATACATATTTAGAATAACAGAGTCGGAAGGGACCTCCGAGGTCTTCTAGTCCAACCCCCTGCTTAGGCAGGAAACCCTACCCCACTTCAGACAAATGGGGATCTTATCCACTGAGCCCCCATCCCTTTTCTCTCAATACCCTACCTCTCTCCTCTTCTTTCTCTCCCTCTGGAAGGGTCGTAGGAGCTCTCCCCCCCCAGAAAATATATTCCCCTCCCCAACCAAAGGACCCCCCCTTCTTAATCCCAGCCCCCTCCCCCTCAAAATCCACCCCACCCCCCCACTCACACCTTTCGGTAAGGTTTCCCCTTGAGCCAAACTGAACTGGAAGGATTTTAGGGAGCAATGCAAAGAAAGAGACAACCCCCCCCCAAAATTGGAAGAGCGAGGGCGCCTCTGAGCATGTACAGACTGCCCAGCAACACCCTCTCGCCTATCTCTTCCCTCCCCACCCCTCCCCCGAGACGAAATGAGGTCCTTCCTTGCAGGCAAAAAACAATTTTTTAAAAAAACGGAATGGCGAGAAAATAGCCATTTTCCAAATAATAATAATAATAATAATAATAATAATAATAATAATAATAATAATAATAATAATAATAATACCTTAACAGTTCCTAGGTCCTTGGTTAGGACTCGAGCTGCTGAGCTATTAACCAGTCTCAAAGGCTGTGAATCTCACTAAATAAATATATAATAATAATAATAATAATAATAATAATAATAATAATAATAATAATAATAATACCTTAACAGTTCCTAGGTCCTTGGTTAGGACTCGAGCTGCTGAGCTATTAACCAGCTTCAAAAGCTGTGAATCTCATTAAATAAATATATAATAATAATAATAATAATAATAATAATAATAATAATAATAATAGTAATACATTTATTTTAAATCGAAGGGGTTCCAATTGTCTCAACTCTTCCCGGCCCCCTCCTTCCTCCAACAGTCCCACCCACCCCCAATACTCCATGTGAGTAAACAGCCCCCCCCCCAAATAATTAACTGCAATTGCATTTTAATGAATTTTTTAAAATATTATTATTATTATTATTATTTTAAGAGATCCGAAGCGGCGGGAATTTGGAAGCCGGAATTTGGCCTGTCTGCAAATTTGGGGTGTCAGCTCAGAAAACTCACTCTCTCTCTTTCCCCCCCGAATTTGGAAGAGGGGGACACCTCACCCCCCCACCCCGAGGCACCCCTCTTTTCTCTCCCTTCCTCCCTCTTTGCTTATCTTAATGGTCTCGGTTTGTTTTGTTCCATGGATTTATTCTCCAGGGGAAACTTTGTGAATTTCTAACAAGGGTTCGCTTTAAAAAATTGATAGCGGAGTTTAGAGGCAGAATAAAAGGAGTGCATTTTCTTTTATCATTTGGGGAGGGGGGGTTAGAGCCCCAGATAAGGGAGGGCGACCCCCCCGACCCCCCCCTCACAAAGGACCCACAGTTTCAAAGAAAAAAAGAAAAGGATGGGTTGAGAACTGACCCCCCAACCCACAAATTACGGCCGCAGGTAGTTCTCGACTTACCACCCCTTCGTTTAGCGACTGTTGAAAATGTAATTATTTATTTAGAAAATTTATAGAGCCGCCAACTCAGCTCCCCGGATGAGTCTAGCCGGCTTACAAGCCAAAAAAACAACACAAAACACTGTATAGATAAAAAAAGATTAAAAAAAAGAATAAATCCTCCTTTTTCATACACACCTCACAACACACAGTCAAATAAGCCATGAGTAAACAACAAAGGCACCGAAAACAGTGACTTATGACCAATTTCGTACTTATGACCGTCGCAGCGGTCACGTGATTCAAAATTTGGATGCTTCGTATTTATGACGGTTGCGGTGTCCTCCCCTTTTGCGACCGTCTGAGGAGCGAAAGTCCGCGAGGAAGCCAGAAATTCGCCGAACAACCGTCTGACTCACTTTAAGGACCGGGAAGATCCGCTTAATGATGGTGGCCAGAAAGGGCGTGAAACGGGGGGGGGCAAAATGCACTAAAAGCCCACCCGTCTCGCTTCGCCACGGGAATTTGGGGCTCCAAGGTGGCCATAAGGCGAGGACGTCACGCCTGAGGCGTTTTGAGAATTCACACGCAAAGGAAAACGAAAGGCAGGAAGGAAAATATTGGAAAAGAAAAACGGGAATTTTTACGGTATAAATCGGAAACTGAGGGAGGCGGAGAAGGAAAGGTTCTCAAATGAGGCAGGAGACGGGGTCCTTAGGGGTCAAAGGTCAGGCTCCCCCCCAAAAAAACATGATGCTGATTTGCGGGGTGGGATGTTAACCAGGATAACAGCCGCGGGGTGGGTGGGTGGGGTGAGCCTATGAGTCACCCTCATCGACGCCTTCCCAACGAGGTGGCAGGAATATTCATTATTGGCCCGTTTTTTAACGATCGATTGAGGTTTAATTAACTGGCTGTGATTATTTGAGGGAATTTAAATAGTGTAATTAACCTGCTAGGTTGGAGAGGGGGGGAAACGGGGCTGAGGAAGAGACTGAGAGGCAGGGCATTCTGGAATTAGAGGAGATGTTGCGGGGTCTCAAAAGGAGGGGGCATTAACTCTTTCCCCGGAGAGAGTTACAAGGAATGTGGGGGGGAGCTTCCCCCATTTTTAATCTGGGGGAATTGCAGGATAGGGGTTTGATTCAGGGAGGGGGGGTCTGAGTGGGGAGGGAAGCCTGCTCAATGCCCCTCCCCCAATCAACCCCCCCATCCTGAACTCCCCCCCGCCCCCGGATTAAACCGAGCAGAGAGGGAGGCCAGGGAGGGATCAAAATTAAGCAGAAAATCCCACCTCAAACCACCTAATTTTGGAGGAGGGTCGAGATCCTCAAGAAAGGAGAATAAGCGAGGAACCGAGTTGGAAGGGACCTCGGAGGTCTTCTAGTCCAACCCCCTGCTTAGGCAGGAAACCCTACCCCACTTCAGACAAATGGTTATCCAACATCTTCTTTAAAAACTTGCAGTGTTTGGGCATTCCCAACTTCTGGAGGCAAGTTGTTCCACTGGTTAATTGTTCTAACATTTCAGTTGTCTGAAATGGTATAGAGCAGTGATGGCTAACCTTTTTGCCATCGCGAGCCAAAAGCGGGGATAATGCGGGGGGGGTGCCCACACCCATAATTTTATGCACCCCGCTCTCCCCCATGCATGCGCGCATGACCACGCTCTTGTGGCACGCGAGGGCACGGTGGGACGGGAAGGCCCATTTTTCGCTCTCCCCAGGCTCCCAGAGCCTTTCTAGGAACCTGGGGAGGACAAAAACAGCCTTCCGGTCCCACCGGTGGGACCGGAAGTTGGCAAACAGGTCGTTTCCAGGCTCTGGAGGGCCTCCAGTGGGGGTGGTAGGCAAGGCCGTTTTCGCCCTCCCTGTTCTGTCCCCGTATCACACACGCACCCCCACAGATGGCCCGGAATTAATAAGCCACATGACAAAACTCTTTGAAGATAAAGCTGGCAGCAACCCAGTGGCTAGCTGGCAATTCAGACTTTACTCACACAAAACAAAGATTAGACTGCAAGCATTCCGATAAAACAGGCAGAGTTTCAACAATACAAGGATTAATCCAAATGCAGTCCGATAAAGCAGGCAAAGTCCAGTAACGCAGAGATCATGGATTATTTCCAGTTTTTGCTCATCACAAACTGAACCGGCCACCACACCCACATTTATACCCTGTGGGGTGTGGTCCAGTGACTCAGCTAATCTCTGGCACACCTTCCCCTCTGCTGAGCACGCTTCTCCCTGCACCTCTGCCGAGGGTCCAGCCAGCACTTATCTTCTTTGTCGCTGTCCACCTGTGGCTGCGGGGACGTGCTTGGCTCTGAGCCTATCTTTTCGCCTTCGGTGTCCTCTGGAGGCATTGCCAGAGAGGAGGGTCCTGGAGAGGGAGGCCTTGCCAACTCCCTCACTTTCAGGGTCTGCATCTGTCGATAGCCCAGGCTCAGGCAACGGAGCCACAACACTCCCCAGGCTCCTAGAAAGACTCTGGAGTCTGGGGAGAGTGAAAAACGGTCCCACTGGAAGTTGGGAAACGGGCCGTTTCTGGCCTCCGAAAGGCCTCTAGGGGTACTGAGCTCGCGGGTCCACCAATATTCTATTCTATTCTATTCTATTCTATTCTATTCTATTCTATTCTATTCTATTCTATTCTATTCTATTCTATTCTATTCTATTCTATTCTATTCTATTCTTCATCTTGTATAGGTCCTACAGTTGATAGAAGGATGAATCAGAAAGGAAGGGAGCAAGCCCAGAATACGTGAAAGGAAGAAGAGAAGGAGGAGGAGGAAGAGAATGACAGAGTTGGAAGGGACCTTGGAGGTCTTCTAGTCCAACCCCTGCTCAAGCAGGAGACCCCGTACCATTTCAGACAAATGGCTGTCCAGTCTCTTCTTAAAAACCTCCAGTGATGGAGCACCCACAACTTCTGGTGGCAGGCTGTTCCCCTGGTTAATTGTCCTCACTGCTAGGAAATTTCTCCTTAATTCCAAGCTTGCTTCTCTCCTTGATTTATTTCCATCCGTTGCTTCTTTATTTCCTTGATAATATTTATTCAAGAAAAGTTAAAATACAATACTCCAAAATATTGGGGAGAAAAAGAGAAAAGAAAGAAAATGAAAAAAATACAACAAGACATTTAAAAAAAAATGTCTTTGGAAAAAAAGATGAACTCGTTGCCGCCATGCGAATATGCCTGTTTTGACCTCGGCTTCTTGATATAGTAGAAAGCACACAATTAGTCCCACCCCCCCCCTTTTTTTTAATTTTATTTTAACGGCTGTGAATTCCTTTCATTCACAGCACGTGCTGAATCACCAAGAGTTTATAAATAGTCCAACAGAAGTCTGCCACAGTCCTTCGGATAAGGCTGGTAAACACCCACCTTTATCTCCCTTGACACGCTGCCAAAGACCTAATTTTCAATTATCTTGGCAAGACGACACGGGACACACAGAGTCAAAAACGGAGCTTCAAAGTACAAACCGACACCATCCACAACATTGCTTCCTGCAAAGGCCCACGTGCTTTTGCTCTTCCTTTATGTCTTATGGGAGGGACCAATCATCTCTGAGCCTTACTTCTGAGTTGTCCCTTTTGTTTTAACTGTTCTTGCCTTCTGGCAGGTCTGCACATGTGTGCACTAGGAACAGGCTCCCCCTGTTTTTCTGCCTCTCTGGAGGCTCGGGACTCCGCACATAACTCCCAGATGGCCCTGACCCCATCTCTGGCTCCAACGCAAAGCCCTCGTCCGAGCCTTCCTTAGACTGCAGGACTGGCCCATGTTCCTCCCCAGCCTCCTCACTGTCCGACTCTGCTGCCAGCTCCTCAGGCTGCTGGCGGACCACAACAATGCCTTAATCTACCGATTGTTTCTTGTCTTGCCTTCGGGTGCTTTTGACAACAGGCTGGACCCCCCCAACCCACCCACCCACCCCCTTCTTGCTGGCAACCCCTCAAATATTAGATTATAGAAAAATTAGCACCTGGAGAAGGCAGGAGAAGACCGAAGTTGGCAGAGCTGAGAAAAGAAAAGAGAAACAGAAAGGAAATTTTTTTGGGGGGTGGGTGGGTAGGTGGTTGGGAGAAGAGGTCAAAGGTCAAGCCCAGTCTGGGTCAGCGATGGGTTTCACATTTACTATTGATTCGCCGTGTGGACGCCCGATTCGCGCACACGCCTGCCTTCCACGCATGTGCCTGCCTTTCCGCGTACGCGCTTTGCTCTCGCGCGCACCTTCCACACATGCACCTGGCCTCGAAAACATGCCTAAATAGGAAGGCATAGAGTTGTGATTTCCGCTACCGATTCTCCCGAACCATCCGAACCGGCTGAATACCATCTCTGGTCTGGTCCTTTACAAGAAGCAGCCCACTTTTTGGGGTGCCTGCTCAGCAGATTTCCTGAGCAATCGTTTCTCCAGCTAGAGGTGAAGGGGAACGAAGGAAGGGGATAAAAATAAACCAGAATTGCTGGACCCCCCCCACCGCAAAGCTCCCTCCCCCAAACCGGCAGAAGAGGGAGGCATTTTCTCAGCCATCTTCCTCTTCCTCCTCCTTCCTGCGGGAGCAAAGATTGGATCCGTGATCCCCGAAGGAGCAGCTGGAATAACTCCTCCGCCTGTCCACAAGCCAGATCTTCACATCTGCAATGGCGGGGATGGGGGTCAGCTGTGGCTGGGAAGAATGGGGGAGGTCAGGCCCCTCTTTTGTGGGGTGCAGGAGATAGCGAGAGCCAAAAAGGAGAGAACCAGAGGGCCGTTTCCAGGTCAAATCCTTGTTGAACCCAATAATGGGTGATGTTTTTATTCAGCTGTTTTGTGGTGGCACGGAGTTCTCTGCTTACGACCGTTCGTTGAATGACTGTGTGGAGTTATGACAGCCCTGAGAAAAGGGACTCATGACCAGGGTTTTTTTTAACATTTATACGACCATGGCAGCATTCCCCACAGTCACGGGATCAAAATTCAGGCAACTGACTCATATTTACGATAGTCGCAGCATTTCTGGGTAGGGGGGTGTAATGTGATTTCCCACCCCCCACTTTGTGATCTCCTGACAAGCAAAGTCCATGGGGGAGCCAGATTCGCTGAACAACCGTGTTACAGACAGCAACTGCAGAGGATTCACTTAACAACCGTGGGAAGAAAGGTCGTAAAAGAAGGTATTTGTTGACTTAACAAATGTTACCTAGTGAAATTTTGGCCTTCGTTCTGGTCGTAAATCGAGGATTACCTGTATATGCTACCTAGAAAGAGGCCGGTTTACCTGTGAGGGAAAATAGATTTGCCCTCTAGAAAAGCCGCTTTGTCATCCCAACGCTCAACTTGATTCTCGGTGGGAATTTTTTTTTCCTCAGACCTCAATGAGGACTAGAAGCCATATGTTCAAATAGATTTGCTCAACGGAACTCCTGAAACAAAACGCTGCACCCAGTGTTTGTTTTATCTTAGGGAGAGAAACTGACAAAACAATAATCTGAGGAAATAATAACGTTCTTCGTACAGCTACTCCTCGACTTACAACCACAATGGAGGCCCAAATTTTGGTTGCCAAGCGAGACAGTCGTTCCAGGAGTTTTGCCCCATTTTACGACCTTTCATGCCACAGTTGGTAAGTGAATTGCTGCCGTTGTTAAGTTAGTGACATCGTTGTTAAGTGAAATCCGACTTCCCTGTCGACTTTGCTGGTCAGGTGGTCGTAAAAGAGGATCACATAACCTCGAGTCACTGCAACCGTCATAAATATGAGTCGGTTGCCAAGCGCCTGAACACGTGCCCTGTTCACGTGACTCCCTTTTGCGACCTTCTGACAAGCAACGTCGATGGCCAGATTCACTTAACAACCGGGTTACTAACCTAACAACTGCCATTCAGTCAACAACAGTAGTATTTTCCAGGTCATAAAATGGGGCAAAACTCCTTTAACCATTGTCTTGCTTAGTGAGAGAAATGTTGGGCTCAACTGTGGTCGTACGTCGAGGACGAACTGTAACGACCGGCTTCCCAACTCACTGAAAAAAACCGAGGTTTAATACTTTGGGGCTTGCTGCCGAAACAGCTGGCCTTTAAGCTCAGTCGGGACCCTGCCAGTAGTGGGATTCAGCCGGTTCTGTCCGGTTCGCATGAACCGGTAGCGGCGACTCCGGGAAGCTCTGCCCACCCGCCCAGATGTAATGTGCGACTACTCCGCGTGCACAGAAGGCCATATGCATGTGCAGAGGTGGGGCGTGAGAGCGAAGCGCCCACACGAGTGTGCCCACGCTCACATTTGCGAATCCCACCTCTGCCCTGCACCCAATTTTTCCTGGATCCCTCACCCAAATCACGGGGGTCGCTCACAGAGAAGCAAGCTGGAGGATTGAAGGAGGGGATCGAAGGCACCAGATCTTGGAATCTACAGAGGAAAGCCCATGGATGAGGAAAGCAATAGATCAGGGGTGTCAAACTCAAAGCTCTGGGGGATGGATTCAAGCCATGGGGTGCTTAAATCTGGCCCGCGGGCCTACGCTAGAAACAGCGAAAGACCAGCCTGCAGTGCTTCGACCAGTGAAAACAGAGCTTCGGAGGGCCATGTGTGGCCCACCTGGACTCCATTTTTCGCCGCGACGGCCTCCTGCAGCCCTCTGCCAGTGAAAATGAAGCTACATGCACGATCTCCCTGAGTCCTGTTTTTGCTGGCAGAGGGCTGCAGGAGGCCGTCGCGGCCAAAAATGGAGCCTTGATGAGTGACGTCGAGCTGGCCATGCCCAACCGAGCCACGCTCCCCAACCCAGCGCCCCGAGGTCAAACACAACCCTGATGCATCCCTCAATGAAATCCAGTTTTGACATCCCTGATATAGATGGTTTACAGCCCTGTGCATGCATGTTCTGGGCCGTTTGGGAGGGCAGGGGTCTGTTTAGGGGTAGGGTGTGGGGCGAACAACGGGAGTGGGGCCTTAAAGCCTTGCAAAATGTGCTTCCTTTGGTTCACACTCCCCCCCCACGTCCTCAGCCCCAACGCCAAACGTTGGCATCCGAGAAACGGGGATTGAAGATGTAGGATGCAGGGCAAAAAAAAAAATTGGATGACAAGTCCCATCCTCCGCGGTGCCTTGCCCGGGGAGGAAGAAAAATAAGAGCAGGATGAGGGGGGCGGATGTCAGGGAGGGGGTGCTAGGGTTGTGCGAAGGATGGAGGGGGAAAAAAAGAGGGCATGACAAGGGAGCGAAAGAAAAACAGATGTCTGGAAGGAGGAAAAAAGGACAGGGTCACAGCTGCAGATGTTCCTTGGGGGGGGTGAGTCGAGCATCTTGTGGTTCTGAAGTAAGGGAGGACGACAAACCAAGATTTAGTGGGGGTGGGGGAGATTAGAAGAGGAAAGAGACCAGGATCTGAGAGCAGAAATGTTGTCCCTTCTCGCTCGGCCCCTTTTCTTTGTACAATTTACCCCTTTGGCTTGCCTTTGTGTGTGTTTTTGTATCTTAAAAGAGTACGTGAACTGCCTCCATCCTTTGACCAGGTTATGTGGAAGACCGGCGCCATCTATCTGCCAAGAAGGGAACAACCACATCGGATAAATCCTGGAGCAGTCTTATTATTTCCATTGGGGGGAGGGGGGAGAGAGAAACCTTCTGTAAATCATCATCTGTCATTGTGGTGTTAGGCCGGATTGTGCGTGTGTGCAAATCCTAGCCGGAAAGCTCTTTGTCGTGTGCATCAATCACGCCTCTCCATCCTTTGGAACAGTAGAGCGGGAAAACGGAAAGGAAAAGAAAAGACGCGGATGCCCCTGCGAAAGCTGTTAGGGAGGGGAGAAAATCGAAGTGCAAAAAAGAAAAAAGTAATTTATTCCGCTTGGAGGGGGGAAAAAAATAGTGCGTTTGCAAGCTAATTCCAAGCCCGGCGCAAATCTTTTTTGAGTTTAGCCCTCGCGTTAAAAGACATTTAGCTATATTTGGATCTTCTTGGAACATTAACGCTAATCGTGTTTACGTAAGTTTCTAAATAGTCTTAAGACATCAAGCCACTTTTCCAGCTAAGGTTTTGGAAGCCTGTTTTCCCACCGCTTGATTAACGCCGTGGCCTCATTTTAAGACTCCCGGTTTTAAAATTCCCTTTTCTTTTCAAATACTTTTTTCTCTGCCTTTCATTCCCTTTGCAGGTGAATTCTCAAAAGTCTCACGAAGGAAGGCGAATAACGGGTAGCCCTCGATTTACGACCGCAACAGAGCCCAACATTTCTGTTGCGAAGTGAATTTTGCCCCCATTTTACGACCTTTCTGGTCAAGGTTGTTAAATGAATCGCTGCCGTTGATAAGTTAGTAACCCAGCTGTCGAGTGAATCCGGCTTCCCCGTTGACTTTGCTTTTCCGAAAGTTGCAAAAGGGGGATCATGTGACCCCGGGACACTGCAACCGTTGTAACTGTGAGTCAAGCATGTGAATGTAAATCACGTGATCATCGGGGGGGAGGGAATGTTGCAATGGTCGTTAAATGTGAAAAAGGCTCCTAGGTTGCTTTTTTCAGTGCCGTTGTAACTTCTGTTGTGAAGGCAGTTTTGCCCCATTTCTGGTCACTGTTGTTAAATGAATCGCTGCCATTGGTAAGTTAGTAACCCAGCTGTTAAGTGAATCTGGCTTCCCCGTTGACTTTGCTTTGTCAGGTCACAAAAGGGGATCACATAACCACGGGACACAACCACGGTCATAAGTATGAACCAATTGCCCAGCATCTGAGTTTTAATCACATGAACATGGGGAGGCTGCAAAGGTTAACTATGAAAAAGTCGTCACATTTTTCAGCGTCGTCGTAACTTTGAAGAGTCACTAAACAAACTATTGTAAGTCGAGGACTCCGTTATTTATAAGGTGCCTGTTGTGTGTGTGGATTTTTAAGTTGTTGATTAGGTGTTGATGGCCGTTTGTTTGTTGCGGATGCTAAGTACTTGATAAACCGGTTGATTGATGAAGGGCCGTTTCCAACGCTTCCATTATTTCCCTGACTGTTTTTGTCCCTGCTCGGGCAACAATCTGAATAACTGCAAAAGAGAATAGCCCAAAGCACACACACTGCTAGAGAGAAGTTCCCCGAGGATGTGCTCCAAGACGAATCCGAGAGCTCAGAAGACTAAACCTCTGGTCCCGATGAACGACCCAGATCGGATCTCGAAAGTCTTATTACTTCTGCTTTGCTTAATGTTGGTTTCACCGAAGAGAATAGTATGACGGGCAGGTATAGTCATCCGTCTGCTGAAATTCTGCACTGTGCTCCGTTTTTGGGTGACCGAATTTAAACTCTGGAATTCGTGAAAGTCAAATCGGCCAGTGGAGTCCCAAAGGTGCTTTTTGCGAGAGGCAACTGGTTTTTTTCTTTGAAGACGTTTCGCTTCTCCTCCTCTGAGAAGCTTCTTCAGCTCTGACTCGATGGCGGGGAATGGAAAGATTTATATTCCTTGCAGACAATCCTTCCATTTCCCCCGCCATCCGGTCAAGAGCCGAAGAAGCTTCTTGGAAGAGAAGCAAAACGTTTTCAAAGAAAAACCAGAAAGTCCAATTGACTCTTGCATTTTGTTTTATAGTTTTAATACGATTTTATAAGGTTGTTTTCAACTTTTGGATTGGGAGCCGCCCAGAGTCGGTTAGAAGAGGGGCGGGCTTTAGAAATGTTTGAAATAAATATATGAAATAGAAATTCCAGTGCTCCTCGCAATCAACGTTCTTTCTAAAGGGACTTTTTCGGCATTAATACGAGCTGTTCAATTGGGGCCCTTGGTTGGTTTCCTGCAGACGTTTCGTGACCCAACTAGGTAACATTATCAGTTGCTAAAAGAGAGTGGGGTTTGCCCTGTTTATACACTAGTGCAGTGATGGCTAACCTTTTTGCCATCGCGTGCCAGGAAGGGGGCAGGGCGGGGGAGGTTCATGTGTGTTCGTGCCCACGCCCATAATTCTATGCGCTCCACCCCGTGCATGCGCAAACGACTCCCCTCCTCCCCCCCGCTCCTGGCACACGATGACCCAGTAGGCCCGTTTTTCTTTCTCACTTGGCTCCAGATCCTCTATGCATCTGGGGAGGGCAAAAACAGCCTTCCCCACCCCCTCAGAAGCCCTCCGGAGGCCCGTTTTCCAACTTTCGGTTGGACAGGAAGTGACATTTTTTGCTGTCCCCAGCCTCCAGAGCCTCTCTAGGACTCTCTGGAGGCTGGGGACAGCAAAAAAGTCACTTCCTGTCCAACCGAAAGTTGGAAAACAGGCCGTTTCGGGCTTCCGGAGGGCCTCTGAGGGGGTGGGGAAGGCTGTTTTTGCCCTCCCCAGATGCATAGAGAGGATCTGGAGCCAGGTGACAAAGAAAAACAGGCCTTCCACACACCCCCAGGCCCTCCGGAGGCAGGAAACAGCCTGTTTCTCTATTTCTGGTGGGCCCAGAAGGCGCATGCCGGAGCTGAGCTGGCGTGCCAGGTGACATGGCTCTGCGTGCCACCTGTGGCACGCATGTCATAGGTTCACCATCACAGCACTAGTGGCTTGCCCTGTTAGTGTTGGTGGGTGTTCTTGGTAGCTCCTTGATTAGGCGGTTGTTTACTGTTCGTGTGAGTTGGTAGTGCCTTGATTGGGATTTTGTTTACCAAACCCAGCACTCCCTGATGATGTTACCTAGGTGGGTGATGAAATGTCTGCAAGAAAACCACCAAACTCAGAGAGCACTAAGTACCCCACAATTCAACCGTGAGCTACAAATATTCTATAGGCACATCATTTGTTAACTATCCTTTGCAAGAGGATAGTAAACTATGTTCCCGGCAACGGCAGTGGGCTCCCCGTTTTTCACGCCCCCAAAAGAAGCAGGACGGCAGCTTTAAAACTAACGCCATCTCTTTATTTATGCTCTCTTTCCTGTATCATCAGAAGAATAAAAAAAACATTTTCCCAAAATAAAATACAAATCAACGGGAAGGACACTGGCTCCAGAAGAGGGGAGCAGGAGGGGTCGGGAATCAAACTTATCCCCACGTTAAGGGGGAGGGAGGGGGGGAGAACCCTACCACTTCGGCCGCCTGCCAGCCACGCCAGACTCCTCTTGGCCCTTCCAGTGGTGGGCAAAGAAACTCACTCCCCTTCCTTGATCCTCCTTGGCCGCAAAACTCAGGAGCTTGATTCGGGGAAAGTGCCCCCACCACCAACTCCTCCCCCCGCCCGAAGGTCAAAAGAAAGGCTGGGGAATAGCTCAGCGGCGCCCCCCTCTGTCCTGTACAGGCGTGCTCCGACTCCGACTCCGGCTGTGGCGGCTTTTGGCTTCACGCCGTTCGCGGTCTCCTCGGCCGCCGCGTTCGCCCGCTCGACTAGCCCCACCACAGCTGGTGGCATTGGGGCGCTCACGTTCTCGCTCTCTGCTGTGTTCCCGCCGCTTGTCCCGCTCGGCTTGGCGGTTGCGTTCCCGCTGACGGGCCTCCTCGGCTTCCAGTTCTTTGCGCCGGCGTTCCCGTTCGCGAGCCCGAGCTGCTCGCTCAGCCTGTCTCTGGACATACTACAAGGAGAGAAGGAGGGGAAGAGCAACTGTTGAAGGACAGCCATGTACAGGCAGTTCTCAAGAGCTCAAGCGACTCCACAATTTCGGTTGCTAAAAGAGACGGTTGTTAAGTGAATCACTGCAGGGAGTCCTCAGTTTACTGTTCATTTAATGAAGGTATAACGAGTGACTACAGGTAGAACTCTCGCCTCACAATCAGGAGGCTGTGAGTTCAATCCTAGGTACAAGTAGAGAGAATGCTTCTCTCTCTGGGCTCAATGAGAATATATCTGCTGAATAAAATTCTGCATTGGCAACAGGAAAGGCATCCGGCCAGTAAACACTCAGCTCCATTCAGTTGTCCAGATTCCACCCCACAAAGGATTATGGGGTCGTTAAAAGATGATGATTGATGATGATTTAATAAAGCTATAACAGGACTGAAAAAAGTGACTTGTGACTGGTTTGCACACTTACAACCACTGCAGCATCTCCCGTGGTCACGTGATCAAAATTCAGACGCTTGGCAACTGACTCGTATTTATGACGGCTGCAGTGTCCCGGTGTTATGTGATCCCCTTTTGACAAGCGAAGTCAACGGGGAAGCCAGATTCACTCAACAACTGGGTTAACAACTGCAGTGAGTCATTTAACAACGAAAGTTTGTAAAATGGAGCAAAACTCACTTAACAACGGTCTCGCTTAGCCACAGAAATTTGGGGTTCAATTGTGGTTGTAAACTGAGGACTACCTATAACACAGTTTCTCCATTGATTTTGCTTGTCAAAAGGTCGCAAAAGGGTATCACTTGACCACTGCAAATATGAGTAGTATTATGAGTCGTAAATATGAGTCAGTTGCCAAGCTGAATTTTGATCAGGCGACCATAGGCTTGCTATTTGTGAAAAATGGTCGTCAATCACATTTTTCAGTGCCGTTGCAACTTCAAACGATGACTAAACAAATGTGTTGTAAGTCGAGCGCTACTTGTATATGAAATATTTCTCCAAATATCGGAATTATCCTTTCCACCTAAACTTTCTGGGTCAGGCAAAAAATGCCCAGTCATCAAATCTGCTTCCTAGGGACTGGAAATCAGAATGAATCTGGGAGCATCTTTATTAAAATTGTAGCTCGCAAAAAAAAAAAAAAAAAAGCTTTTAAAATCTTTTTGTCAGAATATGTGCTTCGAGACGCCTCCTGTTTTTTTTTTAAATCACCATCGACAATCACAATTCTCGTCTCTCAAAATCCTGGGATGAGAAGAAGAGGCGGTCCTCGACATACAACTGCCTCGACATTCCAACTGCCGTTGGAAGTTATGACGGCACGGAAAAAAAAAAGTGGCTTATGATGTTTTCCACACTTACGACCGTTGCGGCAGCCCTGCACGGGATCAAAATTCAGACGACTCATTATTTATGACGGTTGCAGTGTCCTGGGGGGGATCGTGCAAGCCGCTTTTGCGACCTTCCGGCGAGCAAAGTCAACTGGGAAGCGAGATTCAACTTAACAAACAGGCTCCTAATGGAACCGCTGCGGGGATTCACTGAACCCCGGCTGCAAGACAGGTTGGAAAATTCGGCAGAATTCATCTTAATGTCCGTCTCACTTAGCGACGAAAGCTCAATTGCGGTCGTAAATCGAGGACTGCCTGTAAACGGCATTCATGCGTGTGTCCTGGATGCACCTTCTCATCCTCACAGGGCTGAAGAAACCACATTTGGTAACGTCACCACCCTCGTCGGTGCCCATCCTTGTCTCACCTGAATATCCGTGAGGGGTAACCAATAAATGCAAGGTGCTGCCTTGGTTTTGCGGAACAGATCATCGAGAAGTTTAGCCGGAGGTTCTTCCTGGGCTTTTTCTGTTGGGGAAGGAAAGTAAGCAGGTTGGTTGTTATTCTTGAGTTTTTGCCAATAAAGGGCTGAAAAAAAGGCCTGGTCTGACGACAACTTGGTCACTTGAAAAGAGCAACCCCTGGTTAAACCTAAATGAGACCCCCCCAGCGACGTTATCCCTACATTCATAGCAGAAAGCCCCCCAAAGCAGGGGTGAAATTTGACCGGTTTGGGCAAACCAGTAGGGAAGATTTGAGTCGGTTCGCTGAACCGGTAAAAACCACCTCTGGTTAGTCCCGCCCATGGTTGTCCCTTCCAGCCGCTTGACCTGCCCAACCGCCCCCCCATACCCCTCTATTCATAGCTGAGCTGCTGCTCCCTTTATCATCCCCCCTGGCCCCCTCCCTCCTGGGGACTACCTTAAAGGGACAGGTTGCAGCAGCTCCGCTGTGAATGGCGGGAGAGAAGTTCAGCTTCTCTCTGCCACAGAATTCGACATTAAGTGCTGCAGCAGAGGGAATCCTAAGTTTTCTCCCTCCATTTCATTCACAGCGAAGCTGCTGCAGCCTGTCCTTTTAAGGCAAGAGTCGGCAACCCGCAGCTCTGGAGCCGCATGTGGCTCTTTCATCCCTCTGCTGCGGCTCCCTGTGGCCAGTCAGCTCCACAATTGATAAGGCTTTCGGTTGGAAGAGGTAGAGAAAAAAGGATGCCTCGCTAGGAGGAGACTCTATGGTGGGGGAACAAGACTTCCGGTCGGCTCCCGAACTGAATGGGAGGCTTCCAGTTAGGACCATAAAGGGAGCAGCAGCACCGCTGTGAATGGAGGGAGAGAAGTTTGGCTTCTCTCTGCCACAGCGTTCACTATGAACCTGTTACCTTTCTTCTCTGCTTTCTTCTCTTTCGATTTGGGCCGCTCCTTGCGGCGTCTGTCTCGGGACCGGGAGCGAGAGCGGGGGCCCTCACGCACCTTATCCCGATCCCATTCCCGCTCCGCCAGGGTCCTCTCCCGGCGTTCCATCTCTCGCTCCCGTTCGGCCCACTGCTCCCGCACAGCCGCCTCCCGCTCCCGTGCCTCCGAGCGCCGTGACAGCTCCCGTTCCCCCCGCGTGGTCGGGCCCACCCCGGGGAAGGTGGGCGCTTCGTCTGCCTTGGCCTCCACGGGACGGTCGGCCAGAAGACCACGATGGAAATCCAGCTGAGGAACAGAAAGGAAGGTTCTCAGGTAAGCAGGTGGAGGCTCTCTGGGATACAAAATCAAAGGATACTCGCGAGAAAGCTAAGAGACATTGTCTTGTGGTGTCAACTTCACGGGTAGTCCTCGATTTACGAACAGTAAATGAATCCGGCTCCCCCCCCTTGACTTTGCTCGTCAGGTCTCAAAAGGGGGATTATGTGACCCCAGGACACTGCAACCGTCATAAATGTGAGTCAGTTGCCAAGCCCCCGAATGTAAATCATGTGACCATGGGGTTGTTGCAATGGTGTGAAAAATGGTCATAAGTCGCTTTTCTTCAGTGCCGTCGTAACTTTGAACGGTCACCAAATGTAAATCGAGGACTCCCTGTAAGGCTAACAGCTAGAGAGACATGTCTTCTGAACAAAACCCAACATTTTAGGAGCATATATTCCTGTTTCACTTTCTTGCATCAAACTCTACTCGTCCCATGTCTTTGTTCCCCATTGGGCTCCGTACCTCATCCTGCTCCACAAAATCAGCGGATAAAAACTTGGGGTTAGACTGCGGCCACTTGACCCCATGGAGGGCGTTTCGCGTCGCGACAGCTTCTTCCACTGTTGAATACTGAAAGGCAATATTGGGAGAAGACAGAAAGAGATGGAGATGGGGAGGGAGGGAGAGAGGGAAAGGAGAGGAAGAAAGAGGAGGGAGAAAGAGAGAGAGAGAACCAGAGGGGAGGAAAAGGAAGTAAGAGAAAGACAAAGAGAGAAGAGATACAGAGATAGAGAAAGAGGAGAAAAAGAGAGAAGAGGAGAGAGAGGGGAGAGAGAAAGAAAGACAGAGGCAAGAGCAGAGAGAGAGAGAGAGGGAGAGAGAGAGAGAGAGAGCGCCAGAGGGGAGAAAAAGGAAGAAAGAGAAAGAAAGAAAAAGAGAGGAGAGACAGAGAAAAAGAAAAAGGAGAGAAAAAGAGAGGAGGGAAGGGGAGAGAGAGGAAGGGAGGGAGAGAGAGATTTGTTTCCAGCTATTTCTTCCCCCTGCTCCCCATATCCTGAAGTGTTCCTGTTAAACTGAACCGAAGAAGCTTCTTGGATGAGGAGTGAAATGTTTTCAAGGAGAAACACCTCACCCCACCCCCCGGGAAAGTCCAGCTGCCTTTTGAAAAAAGCACCTTTGGGACAACCATGACTTGGATGATAGGAGAATCCCCGTAAATAAACATTCCATTTAAAATTCCCCCGAAAGGAAAGCTTGCTTTAAAATTCTCTCTCTAAATTCCCTTTAAAAATCCGGACATCGTTTTGCATCGAGCGGCGTCCCCGAACAAACCCAGACGATCTGGGATCCTCGGTTTAATCGTTGCTTTCTCGCTTTCAAAAGCACGCCTGAGCAGAGCCGGGATCGATGCGAAATGCCGATTTTTTCTGGAAAGGCGAATTTCTCTGGAGGAGGAGGAACCAGCCCCAAAGACTCACTGTGACGTAGCAGTGCGATTTGATCTTGTCGATCCAAAAAGCGTCCTCCAGCAGGGTGCCCGTGCGGCCCAGCAGCTCCTTCAGTTGCCCCAGCGTGAAGGGCCTCACCTACCCGCGCGGACAAACACCCGAGGATTAAGAAAAGGCTCCCCATAGCAGTAACACTTAAGACTTCGATACCGCTTTTTATGTGATAATTCACGTAATAACTGCGGCTAGGATTTGTATTTGCACAAAATTGGGAAAAAAATGAAGAGATCCCTATGGAGGAGAATGCGATTAGGAAAATATTAGAAGGTGCAGGAATCAATAGGTTAACGCTTGAAATTAAAGAGAAGGAACAAGTCGATTATTATAACGTATGGCAGGGGTCTGCAACCTTAAATACTCAAAGAGCCATTTGGACTAGTTTCCCACAGAATGAAAACACAAAACCTGGGTGACAATACATCACAGAACTCAGGATGTTACAACATTAAAGTTCAGGATGTTACAACACAGCCAACTACCCAGGATGTTGCAGCACAGGACTCAGGATGTCACAACACTAGTTGTGTTGCGCTACCACACAATCCATTACCCAGGTCGTTACAACACAAAAGACTAATGGCCACACAGGATGTTACGAAACAGCAGACTAATCTGCAAACATCAACTCCATCTACCAATCAAGATGTAACAACACTGTCAACCAACCCGCTTACAACAACAAAGCCAGCAGTCCCCACCAGTATTTATAGAGACGGCATCTTCAATCACGCTTTGCTCGCACAAGCACAATGCCGAAGACACCAGCCTGAAGATGACGAGTGGGACCTCGTTGAAAGGTCACCAAGATACTCTCAATCTTACTGTGAAGTTTCCAAAAGATGCCCTAATTAATTCATGAGCCATGAGCCGAACTTCAAAAGAAATAGTCATTTATTAGGAGAACCATTTCGGCAATTTTCGGATGCAGTTAGAACTAATCCCACGTAGATTTACGTTCCCCTATGACCCTGTCTCTCCCCTCCTCTCTGGCCATGTCATAAATCACATTCTCCAATTAACCACTTTGGCTGGCTGTGAAATCCAACACCCTCCTTCTGATTGCAGTCAGGAAGAATGTATGGAATGCACTTCAGTTAGGGAAATCAATCAGCTCTATCAGTTCTCCTTCCCTCCTGCTCATGGCAACTTGAAAGCTTTGCAAGTTGACACTTACACGGGGAAAGAGCCAAATACGCCAAGACACACACACACACACACACACACATATAAAAAGTGTTTTTCTATTGAAGCACCTGGTCTACCTCAATATGTGAGGGAGCACACTGCTTCCTTTCAACAAGTACAGGGGCGTTTCGCTCCTGCTCTGGAATACGGAGCAAGTCTCCATCCCCCGCCATCACCCTTACCTTCTCAGGCCAGGTGAGGAATGACTGGAAGGGGAGGGTGAGGGGCGGGGTGGGGCCAGCCAGTGGTGGTTCAGCCAACAGGGAGCCACAGCAGGGGGATGAAAGAGCCGCATGTGGCTCCAGAGCCGCAGATTGCTGACCCCTGACATATGGGAACTGTTTTATCAATGGTTCGAGAATAAATATGAAAAGTGGAAAAAAGCAGAGATGTGAAATAGAAAAAAATGTTTTAATAAAGTTAAATAAGAAGAGGACTGTTATAGTATTAGGTATGGTATATATTAGTATTAAGTTAAGAATAGATAAAATAATAAATATGACTGTAAATTGTTATTGTATAAAATATTTGCACAAAATATTTGTACCCAGGCGACACACTGTTTAATGGAAGATGATATTTGAATTAAAATAAAATCAAAAAATTTGGACAAAATAAAAAGACTTATATACCGCTTTACAGCCCTCTCTAAGAGGTTTACAGAGTCAGCCTCTTGTCCCCCAACAATTTGGGTCCTCAGTTTAGCCACCTCGGAAGGAAGGATGGAAGGCCGAATCAACCTCGAGCCTGGCGAGATTCGAACTGCCAAATTGCAGGCAGTCAGCAATACCGCACTCTAACCATTGCGCCACCCGATGTCCCCCGCCATAACGGTTACAGCACCCCCCCCAAAACACTCACCAGGTTGCAGATGTGAACGATACAGCTGACCTTGCCCCGTGGCGGGGAGGGGACCTGGGCTGTGCGGACGGGATCGTCGATGGTGATGGAGACCCCGGAACGTTGCTGGCTGATGGACCGCCGGGTGAGCGTGTCGCTCAGCGTGACTGCGGGGGCGAAGGGAGACAGAAAGCCCACAGGTGAGTCTTACCTGTTGGGGGGTCAATCGTTCCCCCCCTCTCTTCTGCCGGTCCTCCCCCGGTACCTTTTTTGACTTCGTGCTCTACCGGGGGAGGCAGAACCACCGTCTCTACAGCGATAACGGGTGCCGACTCCGGCTGCTCTTCCTCGTGGACCTTCTCTTCTTCTTCCTCCTCCTCCTCTTCCTCCCCTTGGCCATTCTCTTGCCCTTCGACGGGGACCACCTGGGAGGGAAGGGTGGGATAGAGGTTTCTCAGCCTGGAAGGGACCGGGCTGAATTTGACAAAATGGTGGTTTTTGCTACTCTAAACCCGGTCTGGGTGGACCCCCCCCTCCCGGCTTTTCTCGATCCAAAGATCTTCGTGTCGCAGTTGAAGATGAGGAAGGATCTTCCTCCCCTTTTCAGTTCAGGGGTTATCAGAGAATGATAAGAATGTTACATTGAGAATGTTCTGAAGGGTGTCTAGTCCTCATGAGCACGAGAAATACCAATTTTTTTGGGGGGGGGGGCGTCCTTGGGGGCTCTCTAACCTGTTTTCTTTTTCTTTAATTCTCTCACTGTCAGGAAATTCCTCCTTAGTTCTAAGGTTGCTTCTTTCCTTGATTAGTTTCCATCGATTTTCTTGTCTTATTTTTTTGGTGCTTTGGAGAGTAAGTGGACCCCCTCTTTTTTATATATACAGTAGATTATCAATGTTCTGGCCTAGGCTCCGTTAACAAGCAGGAGGCAGGAACTTATCCGGGCAAAACCTCTTTTATTTACACAACTGTGAATTACGTTCATTCACAGTCCGTAACAGTTTTTCAAAGGAATATTTCTCAACACAGTTTATCTTGTTTGGAAAGCTGCCACGTAACTTGTTTCCAACCGCAGTACAAGGCCAAACTTGGCACAGAGTCTCTCAGAGTCACGGAACGAACGGATTGTTTCCTGCAAAAGCCCACTCTCTGTTCGCTCCTCTTTTATTTCCTATGGGAAGGGCCAATCACCTCCAAGGTGTGGCTTTACTCCAGAGTAGACCCTGCTTTCTGAGTTGTTCGTCTTCTGGCAGCTCTGTGCATGCGCACACTGGGAACAGGCTCCAGCTGTTCCTCTGCCTCACTGCTGTCTAGCTCCCTCTCTGCTTCCGACACAGAGCCCTCGTCCGAGCTTTTCCCAACCCCCAGGAGTGGCCCAAGTTCCTCCCCAACCTCCTCACTATCTGACTCTGCTGCTAGCTTTGCTGGCCGCCGGCGGCCCACAACAATCAATCGATTCAATTGCAAATCCAAAGAATTAATCCTATATTCTCTGGAGTTCCTAAGACTGGTTACAGATGTTTCATTACCAACGTAGGTAACATCATCAGCGTTCCTGGCAGGCTGAATTCGGTCTATACAAGAAGAGAGGCAACAGTGGCTCCTCTTTCCCTCCTGTCTCCGTGGACAAAAGCCAGAGATCTTCGGTAGCCAAACACCTTTTGCAAGACTAATTTTGGGCAGGGGGCCGGTCGTGTTCAATAAAGGAGGATCTCCCTGCAGATTAAGAACCTGACAGCTACGCTAGGTCCTTGGCTCAGGTTTTAGGATATTTTTATATGATTTTTCCGAGCACCGCCTTGGCCCTGCAATTAGTAACCGCCTTTTTAAAAAAAGGGGGAAAAGCCTTGCGCTTAATGATTTCGTTTACGGGAGATTGGCTGTTCACCACCCTGAAATCGATGGGAGATGCGAATGCAGTAAAAACGACGGAGTTGAATAAATCGGTCGCCTGGCACGCGTGCAGCTTCGTGGCTTGCCAAGTCTCGCGCCTGGGTGCCGCTTCCGCCCTGGGGACCGATCGGGAGCTGTTGTCCCCCCCCCCCCAGCACCAACCTGCGTGACTGTACGGCAGATCTTGAGCGCTTTCTCGTGAGCCGGCTCTTCCAAGTGGCGCTCGGCTTCGTCTTCAGAGATGCGGGAGTCGTCGGCATGAAGGTCCACCACAGCTTCCTGGCCTCCTGGCGGCGGCTTAATCTCCGGGATCAGGCTCTGGAGGAGGGAGGAGGAGGAGGGAGAAAAGTACATCAGGGTCTGAGCTAGGCTAACCCGGGGTCGACTTTTCTCCTGTCTAACCGGTTACCTTGAGGGATTCGGTGGTGATGCTTATCGAAGGTTTCTTCTGGGTCGTAGCAGTGCTGGCGCCCCAGCGCCGTTTGCGGCCTGCTGGCTGGCTTCCTTCAGTGTCGCTGTTTGTGGCGACGGCCCCTTTGGCCACAGAGGATGCTAAAAGCGATGGAGGGAGGAAAGGAGTTTAAAAACCTGAGCAATTTTCCCGGGACATGGTTGGGGATAGCTTTGCTCTTGAGGTGGCTCGAGTGAGCGAGTCAGTTCACGTCCACCCTCTTTCCCTAACCCCCATGCCCTCTTCTGCATGATCTGACAATAGTTAGTTGACTTACGACTATTATTGCACCCAATTTCTGTTGCTAAGCGAGACAATTGAGTTTTGCCTCATTTTACGACCTTCCTTGACAACGTTGGGGCAGCTTGGCTTGCGAGGTGGCTCGTGTGAGTGAGTCAGTTCACATCCACCCTCTTTCCCTAACCCCGATGCCTTCTTCTGCATGATCTGCCAGTACAGTAATCCTTGACTTACGACCACAATGGAGCCCAAAATTTCTGTGGCTAAGCGAGACAACTGAGTTTTGCTCCATTTTACGACCTTTCTTGCCCACAGCGGTTAAGCGAATTCCTGCAGTTGTTAAATTAGTAAGATGGTCGTTAAGGGAATCCGGCTTTCCCCCTCATTGCTTGTCAGAAGGTCGCAAAAGGGGATCACGTGGCCCCGGGACGCTGCGACCGTCATAAATACGAACTGGTGGCCAAGTGCCCGAATGATGATCAAGGTGACCATGGGGAGGCTGCAACGGTCGTGTTAACAATGGCCACAAGTCAGAAAAACGGTCGTAAGTTACTCTTTTTGAGTAACTTGAGTGCTGCTGTAACTTCAGTCACTAAATGAATTATTGTAAGCTGAGGGCTATATATTGGGAGAAAAAAAGAATTTAGTTCAGGTTTTTTTCAACCTCTGCCCCTTTAAGATGGGTGGACTTCAAACTCCCAGAATTCCCCAGCCAGCATAGCATAGAATTCTGGGAGTTGAAGTCCACCCATCTTAAAGGGGCAGAGGTTGAGAAACACCGAACTAGCCATTTCCTAGTAAAATCACATTACTTCATTACTACAGGCATTAAATGAACTATGCTCCTGCTACCCCAATACTACGTATAATAAGCTGGCCGAAGCAATTGGTGCAAAGGATGATACCACTGAAAAAATAAAAATATTTTACCAGGCGTATCTTTAAAAATAAAGAAATACGCATCCCATCCCATCAAATACACACAGGGAATCCTTGAATTACAACCTAAATTGAGCCCAGAATTACAGTCGTAAGTTGCGGTTAAAAGCAAGTCACCTGTTGTTACCACCTTTTTTTTTTTTTTTTTTTGCACACTGGTCGTTAAACGAAGCCATTTCACTCGACGGGGATTTTTTTTAACTGGAAAGCGGAAGTAGACACTAGAAACCAGCCAAAAACGGGTCATGTGACAGCAGGATGCTGCAAACAGGTATAAATGTGAGCTGGTAGCCAAGTGTCGAAAAATGCAGGTTGCAGTTCTCGTAAGAACCAGTTGGGTCTAGTGGTTAAGGTGTTGACTCCGAAACCAGGAGACTGGGAGTTCTAGTCCCACCTTAGGCATGAAAGCTGGCTGGGTGACTCTGGGCCAATTACAAGGAGCCTGGGAGTTCTAGTCCCTCCTTAGGCATGAAAGCCAGCTGGGTGACTTTGGGCCAATCACCAGGAGACTGGGAGTTCTAGTCCCTCCCTAGGCATGAAAGCTGTCTGGGTGACTTTGGGCCAATTACCCGGAGACTGGGAGTTCTAGTCCCTCCCTAGGCATGAAAGCCATCTGGGTAACTCTGGGCAAATCACCAGGAGACTGGGAGTTCTAGTGCCACCTTAAGCATGAAAGCTAGCTGGGTGACTTTAGTCCAATCAACTGGAGACTGGGAGTTCTAGTCCCTCCTTAGGCATGAAAGCTGGCTGGGTGACTCTGGGCCAATCACCAGGAGACTGGGAGTTCTAGTCCCTCCTTAGTCATGAAAGCCAGCTGGGTGACTCTGGACCAATTACCAAGAGACTGGGAGTTCTAGTCCCTCCTTAGTCATGAAAGCCAGCTGGGTGACTTTGGGCCGATCACCAGGAGATGGTGAGTTCTAATCCTGCCTTTCACATGAAAGCTGGCTGGGTGACTCTGGGCCAATTACCAGGAGACTGGGAGTTGTAGTCCTATTTTAGGCATAAAAGCAAACTGGGTGACTTGACTTTGCCCCGGTCCGCCTTTCCCAGTCCAACCCGTCTCACAGGGTTGTTGTGGAGAAAACAGGAGGAGGAAAGTTTGCCGCTTTTTTACTTATAAAAATGGGCTAAAAATCTTAACAAGCCAGCACCTGCTGGGAAGGTCAGTTGTTAACTTCAGCTGGTCGCTAAGAGACTGGTCATTAAGTGAGGACTACCTGTATTTCAATTTATTTAATTTATAACCAGTGTATTTGATTTAGTGTATTGAATATAACTGTATATAATGTGTATTTAATCACACTGGCCTCCACCCCGGGAATGTGACTTGAGCCTCCCTGCCCAATGCCTCAGCCAGTCTGCGACCATGGCAAGTTTAAGATTTGTGGACTTCAACTCCCAGAATTCCTCAGCCAGTCTGCGACCATGGCAACGTGTGGACTTCAACTCCCACAATGCCTCAGCCACTCTCCCACCATGGCAAGTTTAAGATTTATGGACTTCAACTCCCAGAATTCCTCAACCAGTCTGCGACCATGACAAGTTTAAAACTTATGGACTTCAACTCCCACAATGCCTCAGCCAGTCTGCGACCATGACAAGTTTAAGACTTATGGACTTCAACTCCCAGAATGCCTCAGCCAGTCTGCGACCATGGCAAGTTTAAGATTTGTGGACTTCAACTCCCAGAATGCCTCAGCCAGTCTGCGACCATGGCAACGTGTGGACTTCAACTCCCACAATGCCTCAGCCAGTCTCCCACCATGGCAAGTTTAAGACTTGTGGACTTCAACCCCCAGAATTCCTCAGCCAGTCTGCGACCATGGCAACGTGTGGACTTCAACTCCCACAATGCCTCAGCCAGTCTCCCACCATGGCAAGTTTAAGATTTGTGGACTTCAACTCCCAGAATTCCTCAGTCTCCAACCTTGGCAGGTTTAAGACTTGTGGACTTCAACTCCCACAACGCCTCAGCCAGTCTCCAACCATGGCAAGTTGAAGACTTGTGGACTTCAACTCCCAGAATTCCTCAGCCAGTCTGCAACCATGGCAACTTGTGGACTTCAGCTCCCAGAATTCCTCAGCCAGCAATGCTGAGGCGAGGAATTCTGGGAGTTGAAGTCCACAAGTCTTAAATTTGCCAAGCTTGGAGACCTCAGCTTTCAGGAGTGACCAGAGGACCTCCAACCCTCCTCAGATGTCTCACCGAAGTGGTCAAGGGAAGGCTGAGCTCAACGGGTGGACAACCTGCCCCTTTTACTTACAGACGACGGAGATCTTCCTCTTGAAGGCCTTGGGCTGAGCTGAACCCTGTGGAGAAAGGGAAGGAAGAAGGGAAGGGAAAGAGAGAGAGAGAGAGAAAGAAAGAAAGAAAGAGGGGGGAGAAATGGGAGAAGGACAGACAAAGAAAGAAAACCCCGTGTAGAGGGGGAAATCAAGTCAGTATCGGGGATTTGAAAAGCGGCCGTCGCATCTGAGGGACATCAAGGGGGGGGGGGGGAAGAGAAGGCCTAAATAATGGAGGGGCCCAGATGAAGGTGGTGGGGACGGGCAAAGGGGTCTCCTGCTGCCTCGGCAATGAAGTGGAGAGGGTAGAAATCTGCCTCTCTAACTTTGCAAGTCCACGAAATCTGGTCAAATTTATTTGCACACGGCTCCTGCCGTCTCCTCCTTGAGGACTAGAAACCTTTTTTTAGAACATTTCTCTATTTGGCCCTTCGGGAGGTCAAAACAGGAAAACCAAAAAGGTTCTAAAAGGGTTTCTAGTCCTCGTGGGGTACGAGAAATTGAAACACGGTTCTGTGGATTTGGGGTGGTTTCCTTGCAGACGTTTCGTTGCCAAGCTAGGTAACGTCATCAGCGTTAGAAGAAAGGAGGGAGGTTTGCAGCATTAACCACACAGTTCAATCCCGAGCTGTAAATATTCTCTTTTATGGGCGTAAATGTTTGCGGAGCTAAAAGTACTCCAGGGATAGGAAATGTAATTGAAAAAGAATGACATACGGGCTGGCTTAAGAAGAAATTTTTAAATGTTTTAATTGGTTTGTGATTTTTAATTTTGGGGCCAAATTGATATATATTTTAATTGTTTTTTTAATATTTGTATTTCATGTTCTTAATTCTGGCTGTACACCGCCCTGAGTCCTCAGGGAGAAGGGCGGTATATAAATTGGAAATAAAATAAAATAAATAAATATTTAAGACTGAAGTCCACATCCCGCTAGTGACCGGTGAGCAAAACGCACACGGCTTTAGTTAGTTGTGGTGCCAAATTAAGGAACAATTACCAGTTCTACTCAGATCCCCTTTTTATTTGGAAACACGAGAGCTGATTTTCATGAATTTAGCAGTATTTTAACTATTGTTTTCATACATTTGCTTCAGAAAGGTTTTAATAATAGTAATAATAATAATAATAATAAAAGAATTCCATGGTTATATTTCCTCCTTTTCATAATTTCTCCTCAGCGTTTATTATGGAAAGAAAACTGGATGCTTTTAATGAAAATAAAATAAAATAAAATAAGGAAGCCGAAGTGATAGCAAAGGCTGAAATTGGGGGAGGCCTAAATCCTTGGGACTCTACTGCATAGGACTACAGGTACCATTATCCCCAGCCAGCCTACCTTTCCTGCGCTGACTGGAAATGATGGGAATTGAAAGCCCACACAAAAGGGGGGGGGGAACCTACCGCTAGCAATTCTTTAGTATATCCTGTTTCTTTTTTTAAAATTGAAATGTTTTCGCACGCACGCACGTACATACATGCAAGATAGATAGCTATATAGATAGATATAAAAATATATAACTAAAAATCCAGAAAGTGGGGAAAAAATATTTCAGATAAATAGACAGATATAAATAGATAGAGATAAATATAGAGATAGAGAGATAGATAAGATATAAAAATAAATATATAACTAAAAATCTAGAAAGTGGGCAAAAATATTTTAGGCAGACAGATATATAGACAAAGAGATAAA
Source organism: Pantherophis guttatus (assembly GCF_059756535.1). NCBI lineage: Eukaryota > Metazoa > Chordata > Lepidosauria > Squamata > Colubridae > Pantherophis > Pantherophis guttatus. The sequence goes on along the minus strand of NC_142066.1, from coordinate 5,167,969 downwards.
TATATAGAGATATATAGAGATGAGAGAGAGAGAGAGAGAGAGAGAGAGAGAGAGAGAGAGAGAGAGAGAGAGAGAGAGAGAGAGAAATATATAACTAAAATCCAGAAAGTGGGCAAAAATATTTTAGGCAGACAGATATATAGATAAATAGATAAGAGATAAATATAGAGAAAGATATAGAGATGCGAGGGAAAGAGAGAGAGAGAAAGAGAGAGAGGGGGGAGGGAGGGATAAAAATATATAACTAAAAATCCAGAAAGTGGGCAAAAATATTTTAGGCAGACAGATATATAAATAGATAAGAGATAAATATAGAGAAAGATATAGAGATGCGAGAGAGAGAGAGATAAAAATATATAACTAAAAATCCAGAAAGTGGGATTTCAGATAAATAGATAGAGATAAATATAGAGATAGATAGATAGATATAAAAATAAACATATAACAAAAAATCCAGAAAGTGGGCAAAAATATTTTAGGTAGACAGATAGAGATAGATAGAGATAAATAGATAGAGAGATATAGAGATGCTATAGATAGATAGATAGATAGATAGATAGATAGATAGATAGATAGATAGATATAAAAATAAATGTATAACTAAACATCCAGAAAGTGGGCAAAAATATTTCAATTTAAAAAACAGAAACAGGATATATTAAAGAATTGCTAGCGGTGGGTTTTCCCTATGTGCTTATATATATATATTTTTTTTCAAATACGGCTTATTCGTTTTGAAACAAGCCATCGAACGATGACGTCAGATTATTTTAAAATCCTCAGTGGCCTGCCAACGGATATATTAAGTTGACGCAGGCCAGCAGGCAAATAATAACCCGCTTTGATAGTCGGGCTTGCCAAGTTCATTAAGACAAGACTGTCAAGCTTATGGTCAGAGGAGAAAAAAAAAAGAAGAAAAGAATGAAGGATAATATAGAAGCAAGTTTTGAATTTTTGCCATTTTAACCCTTGGAGTAGGTTTAAGACAACAGACAGGTTTAAAAATTGGGCCTTTTCATCCTTCTGGTATTTTGGAGAGATTTTACCCAGCTGCAACATTTATTCAGCTATAGGATATTCTTCAAGTAATCCTAATTATGTAGCTCAGAGGTGGGGAACTATAGCCCTTTTATGACTTGCGGACTTCAACTCCCAGAATTCCTGAGCCAGCATGGCCTCTTTAAGACTTGGGGACTTCAACTCCCAGAATTCCTGAGCCAGCATGGCCTCTTTAAGACTTGCGGACTTCAACTCCCAGAATTCCTGAGCCAGCATGGCCTCTTTAAGACTTGCGGACTTCAACTCCCAGAATTCCCTTTAAGACTTGTGGACTTCAACTCCCAGAATTCAGCCAGCATGGCTGACTCAGGAATTCTGGGAGTTGAAGTCCGCAAGTCATAAAAGGGCTATAGTTCCCCACCTCTGAGTACAGGTAGTCCTCGATTTACAAGTTCACTTAGTGACCATTCGAAGTTGTAACGGCACTGAAAAAAAAGGGACTTAGAGACCGTTTTTCACACTTATGACCGTTGTAGCATTCCCCACGTGATTTACATTCGGATGCTTGGCAAAACTCACAAAATTTCTTACTCGGCAACATAAATGTTGGGCTCTGTTGTGGTCGTGAAGTCGAGGACTACCTGTGGTTGAAGGCGATACTTCCTGACACTTAGAACAATTAATCAGGGGGTCTCCAGAAATTGTGGGTGCTCCATCCCTTTTGAAAGAAGAGACTGGACAACCATGTGTCTGGAATGGTGTAGAGCAGTGATGGCTAACCTTTTTGCTATCGCGTGCCAGGAAGGGGGCGGGGGAGGTTCGCGCGTGTTCGGGCCCACACCCATAATTCTATGCGCCCCACCCCGTGCATGCGCGAGCGACTCCCCTCCTAGCACGCGATGGCCCAGTAGGCCCTTTTTTCTCTCTCACTTGGCTCCATGCATCTGGGGAGGGCAAAAACAGCCTTCCCCACCCCCTCAGAGGCCCTCCGGAGGCCCATTTTCCAACTTTCAGACTCTCTAGGACTCTCCGGAGGCTGGGGACAGCAAAAAAGTCACTTCCTGTCCAACCGAAAGTTGGAAAACAGCCAACTTTTGTTTCGGGCTTCTGGAGGGCATCTGAGGGTGTGGGGAAGGCTGTTTTTGCCCTCCCCAGATGCATAGAGAGGATCTAGAGCCAGGTGAGAAAGAAAAACAGGCCTTCCCCACTTCCCCAGGCTCTCCGGAGATAGGAAACAGCCTGTTTCTCTATTTCTGGTGGGCCCAGAAGGCGCGTGCCGGAGCTGAGCTGGCGTGCCATAGGTTCACCATCACGGGTGTAGAATCTCCTGCTTGAGCAGAGGGTTGGACTAGAAGACCTCCAAGATCCCTTCCAACTCTTTGTTATTCTTGATGGCTTGCACAATTTCTGATTTTTCCCACCCTCAAGGAACTGTTCCTCTCCCAATCCAATTTTATGGATTCGCACAAAACCAGTTGGAAAATTGATCTGGAAAATTCCGTCTGTCTCAGGCCAAATTATTTCCACTCCTTCCTGGCTCTGCTTTCTGGCAATGGTGGGGGGTTTTTTGGGATGCGTGTCAAAGGAAGCATTTTATAAATCGGACTAAACTCTTAATATAAAGGAGAATACTTGTAGCTGAGGGTTGAAATGAATGGGGTGCTCTCTTGAGCTTGGCCAATTTCTAAATAGTCTTCAATTTACGGCCTCAATTGAGCCCAAAATTTCTGTCGTCGAGATGCGTTTAAGTGACTTTTGCCCTGTTTTACAACCTTTCTTGCTACAGTTGTTAAGGGAATCCAGGGTGGATTTGATTTAAATCAGGTCGATTTAAATTGCGATTTAAATCAAGTCGATTTAAATCACAATTTAAATCACCCCCCCCCCCCAAAAAATGCTTGATTTAAAGCAGCTCGATTTAATTTTTAAAAGAGCCACTGTCATTTCTGCTGTGAAATTGTGTGAATGCATTGACACAGCGCATGTTAGCTCAGCTTGCAGATTCAGGGAGTTTTACCAAAAAATGTAAATATCGCCGAATATATACAGCCTCAAGCTACATAACTATGCTCCATTTCAGGCCGAATAAACTAAATTATCTTAAATAGAAAATTATCTTTAGATAGATTTTTTTTAATTCCAAAAGCATTTTATTAAAATAAATTTGATAAAAATAAAAATAAAAAAACCCGATTTAAACCCCCCTCCCCCCAAAATTGCTTTTTTAAAAATAAAATCATCGATTTTTATCCAACCCTGACGGAATCAACTGCATTGGTTAACTTGCTAATATAGGTTCTGAAGTGAATCTGGTGTTGGAAAGTCACAAAATGGTCATAAATATAACCCGGTCGCCAAGCATAGGAATTATGACGTGATTACAAAGATGCTGTAAAGTTCGTAACTGTGAAAAATGGTCGTGAAGTCATTTTTTTTCGGTGCCGTCGTAACTTTTAACGGTCATTAAATGAACAGACGGATCAGGTTACCTAGTTTTGGGTAATGAAACGTCTGCGAGAAAGCAAACCAAGCTAAACTCGTTGTGACACCTCAACTCGAGTTGGGGTGTCACAGCAGCCACCGAGACCCCGATATTTGCATTTCTGTAAAAAAAAATATGTATTTCGCTCCGTTCCTCGCTTTGTGGCTCTTCTTCCCTTTTCTGACCCCCTTTTAATTTAGGATAGCCCCACTCTCTCCCCCGAGACAGGGGGTTGGTCTAGAAGACCTCCAAGGTCCCTTCCGACTCTTCTATTCTCCATTTCATGGCCGAACAGTGGATGTCCCTCGAAAGGGGCAGGTGAATGGAAACCAGGGGTCGCCCCAATGTCAACACAGGGGGTCACGTTGAACAAGGATTTGGGGAGGGGTGGGAACACACCTCCTAAGCTAATGTCCCAAGACTCCCCATCATTTAAGAAACAAAGAAAGCTGAGGGGGGTGGGAAACCCCTCCATTTTAAACCGTTAACGGGACCCATCCATCCGCCTCCCCTCCGCCCGCCCCGCCGTTCCAATTCTCCCTTTCTCTCTTTTTTTTCTATTTAAATTAAGAACACGAAAGAAAACAAGCCAAAAAAGAAAGAAAGAAAGAAAACAAAACTTTTTTTAAGAAGGAAAAAAAAAAAAAAAGAGAAAAGAAAAAAAAATTAGGACAAGCGCTCCAGGTACCCTCTCACACCTGGGGCAGGGTCTTCTGTTCAGCCAATCACACCTCAGTGTGTGTGCGCTGTATCTAGGCAACGGCTGGTCCAATCGGAACGAGCCCTCCCTGGCCTGAAAGGTGCGTGCTTGGTTGGGCTGGGTGACAAGAGAGGTGCTGATTGGTTGGCCGGTAGGTAGGTAGTAGGTAGGAACCTAGCGCTTGATTGGCTGGTGGTCGGAAGTCAAAGTGTCCCGGAAGAGAGAGGGCGAGACAGAAGTTGCCCCCCCCACACACAAGGGCTGAAGTGGGGGGGAGTCAAGGCATCGTCAGTTCTCGGCAGGCGGCTGCGGATTGTCGGGACAGCGGGATGTGGCACTGTCATGTTCGTGGCGGGGACTCTCTTTTTTTAAGTGGAAAGTGTCAGTGAAAACCAACATTCACAAATTGGGGCAGACATCCCAATGACAAGTGAAAACAGGAACTGACAGTCCTTGTTTTTTTTGGAAGAAATAACACAACGCAAGGATGTCCTTGATATGGAAAGACTGTGGGACGCTCCGCGCGCCAAGTCCTCTTTAGGCAAACCTTGGCGCCTCTTGAAAAAAAGGCCACAAACACGTCCTACGCGGGGCTGGTGGAGAAAGCCGGACTTGTGCGAGACGCCACCGCTGCCCCGCAGCAAATTGCCAAAAACGGGTCGAAGACCTCTGCGTACCCGCAGTGTTACGGAGGACAGAAGAACTTCTCCCCCCAAATTCTGGAGCCCGGTCTCAGGAATCGGTAGATGGAACGTTGGATCTGGTGTCGATCTGGTTCCTAGGGATTTGGCGACCGGCGGGGGACTCCCCCATTGGCGGATGGAAAAGTCACTCGGGTGCCGAAACTTCCCGCAAAATCAGGGAAGCCGGCGGGATCGTAAGAGCGACGGGATCGGTGACAAAGATCGGAAGAATTTGGATAGCTCTTCTCAGGACGGGAAAGGTCCCGGGAATTCATCACACGTCGACGGAAGCCTTCCTCGGGACGGTGAAGGAGATGTGGCTTCAAACTGCCCCGGGGAGGTGACGGAACAGGTTGACGTGTTGCGTGACCGTCTTCTGGACACCTCGTTCCGAAGGCCGGCCCAAGTTTTGACCAGGTGGCCTTCCAAAGAGCTGCAGCTTTCACGGATGGTGGAGATGAACAAGGAACCAGTTGAGGTGCACCATCAAGTTTTCGGAAGCACGAGGGAAGCCCCACGGAGCAGGTGGGACTCCGAGAGGCACGTTTCTCTCCGTGGCTACGGATGTCGAGAGGATTTTCCACCGAAGGAAGGCAGAAAACAGTTCCAGGAAGGGCCAAGGAAGATCATCTCCAAAATCTCTCTTTTTTTTCCTCCCGTCCACGGGACGCTTGGCTGCGGCCTGCTCAAACGTGTCCACGCTCTCTCTCTCTCTCCGGTTTCTCTCTCTCTCTCTCTCTCTCACTCTCTCTCTCTCTTTCGCATTCCCAGTAGATTGATGCCTCTTTAAAACGGGGATCAGAACAAACGAGTCCAGAGGAGAACGTCAACGGGGGGAGGGGGGAGAGGGGGAGGTTGTGCGGGGAAGCTATCTTTAGGGTGAGGGGAGAAGCAAGGCCTGTCCCCACCCACCCCTCTCTTCCTCAGCAGCACGGAAAAGCCAGGATCTGAGTTGTGAGTGCAAAATATGTACGTGCGGACGCACAAATGTATTCAATCCCCTCCCCGCAGACCTCCCAGCCCCCTATTACAACCCCCACCCACTTCCCCCCTTTACACAACACAGGGGAAAAAGGCCAAACTATCAGCAATGGCCGAAGGGTAAACCAAATCTTTGCAATGGATCTATAGTTTAGTAAACAACCATCACCACACACAAAAAATAATTAAGCATGCCAAAATGTGCTGGAGAGCGGGAATCCTGGTTAAGGGACTACCGGCTGTAGGGCTGGGGATATTCACTGCTTTGAAAAAACTCAAACCAGTCTTGGCTTAAGGCAGGGCGGATGTGAGAAACATCAGGCTCAGAATGCAGGTTTTTGCCTCCGGACCCCAAAAAAATAAAAAATAAAATCATAGCAACCACCAAAACACCCCCGAGATTCTGAATTCTTCCATGTCTCAATATTGCATATTTTCTCTCATTGGGGTATAATTTGGCGCTAAATTGGGACATGAATGCAGGTAGTTTGTTAGCCAAGAAAAATTTAAAAAGGCAATAAGTTATTCCCCCCCCCCTTTCTGCTAGCCATTGGGTGCAGCGTTTGTCAACTGTGGCCATTTTAAGACGTGCGGACTTCAACTCCCAGAATTCCTCAGTCAGCTGGCATGCTTTTAAGATGGATGGATTTCGACTCCCAGAATTCTCCGGCCAGCTTGCTTTAAGGCAAGTGGACTTCAAATCCCAGAATTCCTCAGCCAACCAGCACGCTTTTAAGATGGATGGATTTCGACTCCCAGAATTCTCCGGCCAGCTTGCTTTAAGGCAAGTGGACTTCAAATCCCAGAATTCCTCAGCCGGCATGCTTTTAAGATGGATGGATTTAGACTTTTGCTGGCTTGGGGAATTCTGGGAGTTGAAGTCCACATGTCTTAAAAGTGACTACAGTTGTAAAACACGGCACCGAAGGCTTATTTCTCATCTCTCTTCGTTCTCAGCCTGATAGGCCTAACGTATTTTCCAATTGCAGTGGTTTTATTATGTAAAATTAAGGGGGGAGGGGAGGGGAAATAAATAAGATTTCCCCCAAGCACACCCAAGTGGAAATTCTCAGGAAGCAGAATTGTACACTCTGGAAAAAAAATAAAGGTGAATTGTGCTGCACCCATACTCCCCTGCCTTCAAATGGGGTGTCACACTAGGAGATAAGTCCCTAGTGGAAAGATTTTGCTGATGGGGGGGTGGGGGGGCTTAGATCTCACCAAGCATTCTGAAACACCCCCCCCACCGGGCCTTTCCTCTCTTCCCATCGCACCCCCCCCCTCTCCATTGCAGTACCGAATGGCCTTTCACCTGCCCCAAGAAAGCCCCATCCTCCCCAGCCGCTCGGCTGGATGCCCCCTAGGGCCCCCTGCCTCTATGCTGCCGAAGGGCGCCTCCTCCCGACACGCTACCTCTTTCTTCTCCTCGTCTTCGGGGCCCGTTTCGGGGCCCGGGGGGTCTGCGGAGGGTTGATCCTCGGGGCCTCCGGGCTCCAGGGCCTCGTTCTCCGGTTGGGGCTCCGACGACAGCTCCATCGGCATCGTCTGCTTCTCCTCGCTGCGTGAAAAAAAAAAAAAGAGGGGAGAGGCAATCATTGGGGGGAGGGGAGGGGAACTGGGGGTCGCGAGGGGACAAAGGGGCGCCTCGCCGTCGACAACAAGGGGTCTCTGCCCCGCCACAGCAGGGTCTTCTGGCCTCCCCCCCCCCGACACCGTCCCAAGAAACCTCTGCCCCACAGCAGCGCCGACTTCCATTCATTGCGCCTTCCTTCCCGGCTACCCGCTGGGGCCTTCGTCTCCTCCACTGCGGCCCGTCTAAAGGTGACTTCTCCATCCCCGAGCATCCTTGGAGTATGTTTTCCCCCAATTTCAGAGTAACATCCTCCCACACACACACACACACAACACACAAGAGACGGGCCTTTTTTTAACCCGGCTACAAGCTTCCCCAAACAAGGGGAGGAATCAGAATCCAAAGGGGGTGGGCAGGCATCCGGACCAGACCCCCCAAATGGCCGAGCCCCTTCCCCCAAACCACCCACCTGAATCTCCTTTCATGTCGCATATTCCATCCCCCGGTCAATTACACCACAAGCCTTCCCATCTCACAGCCCACCCACCCACAACCCCATCGTCTCGCCCGGTCCTTGGGGGGGGGGCCCGGGCCACCTCCTCGTCCTGGGGGCCCCCCCTACTGTTGCTGGGGAGGAGGGGCAGGGGGTGACTGCTGAGGGCCAGGAGCAGAAAAGCAGCAGCTAGAGAGGCAGAAAGAGGGAAGGAGATCCGGGGGGTGGGGGGGGGAGGCAGACACATACACGTGCAGGATGGAAAGAGGGAGCGGGGAAGGGAGGGGGAAGGAAGAGAAGAAGCAAAAAAAAAAAATCTCTCTGCAGAGAAAAGGGCAGGCGGTGAAAAAAAAAAGGGGGGGGGGAGAGAGAAAGAGGAGGATGGGTGGCTGAGCCTTGGAGGAGGTGGGGGTGGGAGGGAGGAGAATCCAGTGGAGAAAGCAGCTGGAAAGCAGGCAAAGAACCTGGACTGCTGGGGGAGGATAGATAGATAGATAGATAGATAGATAGATAGATAGATAGATAGATAGATGGGAGAAGGGAGAGAGATAGAGAGATGGGGGAAGGGAGGGGGCAGAGGAGAAAGCAGCTGGAAAGCAGGCAAAGAACCTGGACTGCTGGGGGGGATAGATAGATAGATAGATAGATGGATGGATGGATGGATGGGAGAAGGGACAGAGATAGAGAGATGGGGGAAGGGAGGGAGCAGAGGAGAAAGCAGCTGGAAAGCAGGCAAAGAACCTGGACTGCTGGGGGGGATAGATAGATAGATAGATGGATGGATGGATGGATGGATGGATGGATGGGAGAAGGGACAGAGATAGAGAGATGGGGGAAGGGAGGGAGCAGAGGAGAAAGCAGCTGGAAAGCAGGCAAAGAACCTGGACTCCTGGGGGGGGTAGATAGAGGATGGATGGATGGATGGATGGATGGATGGATAGATAGATGATAGATAGGGGAAGGGAGGGGGCAGAGGAGAAAGCAGCTGGAAGGCAGGCACAAGACAGGAGTGGGGTGGGGGCAGAAAGATAGAGAAAGAGGGAGAGAGAGATAGGGAGTGTGAGGAAGGGAGGGGGCAACCCAGGAAGCAGCTGGAAGACAGGCAGAGGCTGGGATTCGGGGGGGGGGGGAAGAGAGAGATAGAGATTGAATGTAGATAGATAGATAGATAGATAGATAGATAGATAGATAGATAGATAGATAGATAGATAGATAGATGAATGGATGGGAAGGGAGGGGGCAGCCGAGGAAGCAGCTGGGAGGCAGGCAGAGGCTGGGATTCTTGGGGGGGGGGGGGAAGAGAGAGACAGAGATTAAATGTAGATAGATAGATGGATGGATGGATGGATGGATGGATGGGAAGGGAGGGGGCAGCCGAGGAAGCAGCTGGGAGGCAGGCAGAAGCTGGGATTCTTGGGAGGGGGGGAGAAAGAGAGAGAGAGAGATTGGATGGAGATAGATAGATAGATGGATGGAAGGAGAGAGAGATATTATAGATAGATGGATGGGAAGGGAGGGGGCAGCCGAGGAAGCAGCTGGAAGGCAGGCAGAGGAGCCAGACAGGGGGGGGGGAGGGGAGAGAAAGGATGGAGGGAGGGAGGGAAGGAAGGAAAAGGGGAACAGCCAGCCAAGCAATCAAGCAAGCGGAGGGGGGGGGGGAAACCCCCGCAGTGAAAGTGGGGGACCTCCTGGGAAGAAAGGGAAAGCGAGGCGGCCTCGCCAGGGAGGAGGGGGGGGGCTGTTGCACCCTGTCAAAGGGAAGGGCAGAGGCGCTGGGAAAGGGGGAAGGGGGGAGGGCTTGGCTGGAGGGAAGAGAGAAAATGGAGGGCAAGAGGAGGAAGGGGGGAGAGGAGGGGGAGGGGAGGGGAAGAGCCCAGGAGGCGCGAGGCAAAAAAAAAAAAAAAAAAAGGAGGGGGGGAGGGAAAGAAGGGAGTGAATGAATGAATGAATGGAGGGAGGGAGGGAGGAGGAAGGAGAGAATGGCGCAGGAGAGGGAAGGGAAGGGAAGGGATTTAGGGAAGGGAGGGGATTTGGGGAGCGCTGCGGAGGGCAGCCAAGGCCGGCCGGGGCCCTTTTCCCGGTCTCACCCTCCCTTGCTCTCGGAGAGCAGCATGGCCGGAGGGAATCGGGGATCGGCTTTCCTGGGCTCCGCCTTCTCAGCAGTCCCGCGGGAGGAGGCGGCGGCGGCGGCGCAGAGGCGGGGACGGAGGCCCGGGCGACGGCGGGAGCCCCGGCGCAAGAGCGGAGCCGCGGACGGGCGGCGGCGGGGCCATCTTGCCGGGCGCCGAGGCTCTTTTTTTTTTTTTTTCTCTCTCTCCCCTTCTTTCTTTTTTTTTTTTTTCCCGGCAGCCCCCGGGAGGAGAAGCTGGGGGGGGGGGAGAAAGAGAGCGAGAGATAAAGGAGGGGGAAAGAGGAGGATAAAGAGACTCCCCTCCCCTCCGAGGGGCGGGGCAAAAGCGGCGAAGGGGAGGAGGGACCCTCCCCAATACGGCATAGGTGGGTGGGCGCTGCAGGAGGCGTCCCCTTTAACAGCCCTCCCCCACCCCAACCGGTCAAGCCCACGTGACCCTTCCATTATTAAGAGGCTGCGGGAGGCGTCCCCTTTAAAAGCCAGCCTCTCCCCCCTCTTCCCCACCCAACCGGTCAAGCCCACGTGACCCTTCCATTATTAAAAGGCTGCGGGAGGCGTCCCCTTTTTAAAGGCCAGGCCCGGACACTCAATCCGCCCCCATCCGTCCCTCCGTCCGACCGACCAACCGGTCAAGCGCACAGCGGGGACCTTCCCTTAAGGGGGGCTGCGGGATGCGTCCCCTTTAAAGGCCAGCCCCTCCCCAATCCAACCGGTCAAGCACACATGAAAGCTTCCCTTAGTGGCTGCAGGGATCCATTCCCTCCATCCAACCAACCGGTCAAGCGCGCATGGGCCTTTCCTTAGTGGCTGCAGGAATCCAACCGGTCAAGCGTGCAGGGAACCTTCCCTTAGAAAGCTGCAGGAGCCCATCTCCTTTTAAAAGGCCCGACACCCCATTCCCCCTCCATTCCCACCAACCAACCGGTCAAGCACGCAGGAACTTCCCCTTAGGACGGTGTTTCCCAAACTTGACCCTTTGAAGATGTATGGACTTCAACTCCCAGAATTCCTCACCCAGGCATACTGGCTGGGGAATTCTGGGAGTTGAAGTCCATGCATCTTAAAATAGCCAAGTTTGGGAAACACTGCCTTAGGAGGCTGCAGGATGCATCTCTTTTAGAAGCCAGGCCCCCATCCAACCGGTCAAGCACACATGAACTTTTCCTTAGAGGCTGCGGGATCCATTCTGCCCCCCCTCCATCCAACCGGTCAAGCTTGCAGGAACCTTCCCTTAGGAGGCTGCAGGGTGCATCCCCTTTAAAGGCTAGGCCCCACTCCAACTGGTCAAGCACAGAGATACCTTCCTTAGAGGCTGCAGGAGCCATGGAATCCATCCATCCAACCGGTCGAGCACAAATGAACCTTCCCTTAGGAGCCTGCAGGATCCATCCCTTTCAAAGGCCAGCCCCCAATCCAACAGGTGGATCCATCTCTTGTAAGGATCAGCCCCCAATCCAACCGGTGAAGTGCACAGGAGCCTTCTTTTTAGGAGGCTGCAGGATGCATCACTTTTATAGACAAGCCCCCCCCCCACCCCCACTCAACCGGTCAAGCACACATGAAACCTTCCATTAGAGGCTGCAGGATGCATCTCTTTAGAGGCCAGGCCCCCATCCAACCGGTCAAGCACACATGAAACCTTCCCTTAGTGGCTGCAGGAATCCATCCCTCCATCCAACAGGTCAAGCGCACAGGTACCTTCCATTAGAGGCTGCAGGATGCATCTCTTTTTAGAGGCCAGGCCCCCATCCAACCGGTCAAGCACACATGAAACCTTCCCTTAGTGGCTGCAGGAACCCATCCCTCCATCCAACAGGTCAAGCGCACAGGTACCTTCCCTTTGAGGCTGCAGGATCCATCCCTCCATTCAACTGGTCAAGCACACATGAAACCTTCCCTTAAAAGCTGCAGGAGCCACACCTATTATAGGCCAGCTGCCCCCCCCCCCACATCCAACTGGTGAAGCGTGCAGGAACCTTCCTTCCTTAAGAGCCTGCGGGCTCCATCCCCCCATCCAACTGGTGAAGTGTGCAGGAACCTTCCCTTAGGAAGCTGCAGGATACATCCCCTTTAAAGGCCAGTTCCCCCATCCAACCGGTGAAGCGCGCTGGAACCTTCCCTTAGAGGCTGCGGGATCCGTCTCTTAAGAGGCCAGGCCCCCATCCAACCGGTCAAGTACGCTGGAACCTACCCCGAGTGGTTCCAGACATAGGGCATTGAAAGCAGCCAATGCTCAACCCTCCTGGAAGGTAGGTAGGTTGTGTGTTTGTGGTCCAGGGAGCTAAGAGGCCAGGAAACGGGATCCACCCTCTGCGCATGGCCCGTCTGACCGATTCCAAGCCAAGCTGGGATCTAGACGGCTGGGGTTGGCTGGGCGCCCCTTTTCACGACCCTAAAATCCCTTAATTCGGGCTAGAGTCGGGGGAGAAGGGGACGGCGACCCGATGGGAAAAATCCCTTTTAAAAACTGCAAATAATTGTAAGGTTCCCCTCCCACCTATGTGCTAGTCGTCCCCGGCTCTAGGGGGCGGTGTGTCATCTCCGTTTCAAAGCCGAAGAGCCGGCGCTGTCCGAAGACGTCTCCGTGGTCAGGTGGCCGGCATGACGCCAAAGGCGCACGGAACGCTGTTTGCCTTCCCGCCAAAAGTGGTCCCTATTTTTTCTACTTGCAATTTTTTTTTTAACGTGCTTGCGGACTGCTAGGTTGGCAGAAGCTGGGACAAGGAACGGGAGCTCACCCCGTGATGCGGCGCTCGGGATTCGAACCGCTGAACTGCCGACCTTTCGATCGACAAGCTCAGCCACCCTTGCGTGGGATATCCTCCTGGCCGGACACTTTAAAACGGCCAAAAATGACTTAGTCCCAGTGAAAGAGGCCACGGTCTGGTCAGTTCCTCAGCAATACGGGGTCTCGAACCTCATTCTTTTTCCTGCAGCCGTTCCATAGAGAGCCTAATGTTGTCTCCTGTGCTGATTGACCTTCCCAAATCTAACAGATTAAGAGTTGGAAGGGACCTTAGAGGTCAGCGATGGCTAACCTTTTTGCCGTCGCGTGCCAAAAGTGGGGGGCGCGCGCGGAGGGGGGTCTTGCGCATGCGTGCCCACACCCATAATTCAATGCCCCCCACGCCCTTCACGCTTTTGGCACACGAAGGCAAAAAGGTTTACCGGTAGGCCCGTTTTTCACCCTTCCCAGGCACCAGAGCCTTTCTTGGAGCCTGGGGAGGGCAAAAACGGCCTCTCCCCACCCCAGAGGCCCTCTGGAGGCTGGAAACGACCCGTTTCCCGACTCCAATTGGGCCCAGAAGGCCCGAAAATCAGCTGGCTGGCGCGCGCATCCACGCTGGAGCTGAGCTCGCGTGCCCACAGATACGGCTCCACGTGCCACCTGTGGCACGCGTGCCATAGGTTCGCCATCACGGTTATAGGTCATCTAATCCACCCCCACCCCCCACCTCAAGCAGGAGACTTCTTTGTGGTGGCTCCTTCTCTGAAGAACATCATCCTTGACGATAAAAGACGATCGAGTGAGCTACCCCATCATGGCTCAGCCCTCCCTCCCGCCCGATACTCACATTTTGCGGCGCGGCGGCTCGAGCGGGCGCGGCGGCTCCGAGGCAGCACCCCCGATGTCTACGGCAGACCCCTCCGTCGGAAAAGGGGGCTCTGGGCTGCCCTATAGGGTGGGGGGGGGAAAGGGTTAATTTAGCAGGAAGGGGCCACAGGGCCCAGTCTCTTGACTACCCCCGCCGCCCCCCCAAATTCTAAGATGAAGCGGAGCTGGGACACCCCCCCCCCCCCGTCTTGGAACGTCCCCGTACTCGTTCTGGAAACGTGCTCTCGGCCTGCGTGCCGCGTGCTGGTGGTTGCTGTGGTGGTGGTGGGGTGTGGCTGTGTTGCCTCGGAGGAGGGGAGGGGGTCCGTCTCCCTTCTTCCCTAGGGCTGGATGGGCCCTCTTGGTGCTGGGCTTTGGGGCTGTGGGGCGGGAGGCAGGCCCCGGGTTGGGAGGGCTCTTTGGTGGGGGGGAAGCTGGTGCTGTCCCGCGAAGCTTCGTGGCTGCGGGACTGGGGAAGAAAAAGAAAAAAAAGAAAGAAAGAAAGAAAATAGAATTTTTGGCAAACTTCTCGGTTCTCCCGCTGTTCTCCGAAAAGGTGAACTATAGGACTGACTTTTCTTTCTTTCCTTCATTTCTTCCCTCTCTAATTTCCTTCCTTCCCTTTCTTTTTCTTTCTACTTTATTCCCTTTTCCTTCCTCCCCTTCATTGCCTGCCTTCCTTCCTCTTCCTTCCTTTCTCCCCTTCCTTCCTTTCCTCCATTCCTTTCTTCCTTCCTCTCATTCCTTCCCTTTCTTTTTCTTTCCTTCCTTCTTTCCTTCCTCTCATTTGCTTTCTACTTTATTTTCTTTTCCTTCCTTCCTCCCCCTCCCTCATTGCCTTCCTTCCTTCCTATTCCCCCCTGCCTTTCTTTCTTCATCTCCTTCCTTCCTTCCTCTCGTTTGCTTTCTACTTTATTCCCTTCCTCCCCCTCATTGCCTGCCTTCATTCCTTTCCTTCCTCTTCTCCCCTTCCTTTCTTCCTCTCTCATTTGCTTTCTACTTTATTCCCTTTTCCTTCCTTCCTCCTCCTCATTGCCTGCCTTCCTTCCTTTCCTTCCTCTTCCCCCTTCCTTCCTTCCTCCTTCCTCTCTCGTTTGCTTTCTACTTTATTTCTTTCCTTCCTCCCCCTCATTGCCTTCCTTCCCTTCCCTTCCTCTTCCTCCCTTCCTCTCCTTCCCTTCCCTCTTTTCCTTCCTTCCTTTTTCTTTCTACTTTATTCCCTTTTCCTTCCTTCCTCCCCCTCATTGCCTGCCTTCCTTCCTTTCCTTCCCCCTTCCTTTCTTCCTTCCCCTCCTTCCTTCCTTCCCTCTTCTTTCCTTCTTTCCTTCCTTCCTTCCTCTCTCGTTTGCTTTCTACTTTATTCCCTTTTCCTTCCTTCTTCCCCCTCATTGCCTTTCTTCCTTTCCTTTGCTTCTTCCTCCCTTCCTCTCCTTCCCTCCCCTCCCTCTCTCCTTTCCTTCCTTCCTTCCTGCCTTCCTTTTTCTTTCTACTTTATTCCCTTTTCCTTCCTTCCTCCCCATCATTGCCTTCCTCTCTTCCTCCCTCTTTACTCCCTTTTTTCATTCATTCATTCATTCAATTTTCTATAGAAGAGAATTCAGGTAGTCCTCAACCTACACCACTTCATTTAGGGACTGTTCAAAGTTACAACGGCCCTGAAAAAAGTGACTGGGGACCATTTTTCACCCGCATGACCGTCGCAACATCCCCTCGATCACATGATCAAAATTCAGATGCTTGACTTGACTCATACTTATGACGGTTCATGTGATCCCGGGGTCATTTGACACACACAGACACACCCCCCCCTTTTGTGACCTTCCGGCAAGCAAAGTCGACGGGACAAACCGGATTGGCTTAACAACCCATGTTGACTACCTTAAGAACCGCAATGATTCACTTAACGACCGTGGCAAGAAAAGCCGTAAAATGGGGGGTACGATTCACGTAACAAACATCTCACTCAGCAACGGAAATTTGGGGCTCAATTGTGGCCGCATGTCGAGGACTCGCTGTATTATGTAGCTCAGGGGCGAACTGTGGGGGTCCCCGGTGACGTTTCATATCCAAACTAGGGAACATCATCAATCCAGCGCTAACGTCAGCACTGATGATGTTACCTAGTATGGTCATAAGACGTCTGCCAGAAAACCACCAAACTCAGAGAGGAGCAGGGACCTCACAGAATATAGGGTTAATTCCAGGGGTGGGATTCAAAAAATTTAACAACCGGTTCTCTGCTGGGTGGCCGTGGCCATGGTGGCCGTGGCCTACTTAGCCTCCTGCACCACGGTGGGGTGGGTATGTGTTTTCATCCTCTCCAAGCTCTGGAGGCTTTCCTTGAGTCTCCGGGAGTGCAAAAACGGCCTCCCCTGGGCTCCGGAGGCCGGAAACGGGCCTGTTTCTGGACTTCCGGGAGGCCTGTTTTTCACCCTCCCCAGGCTCTGGGGGCTTTTTTCGAGCCTCCGGGAGAGCAAAAATGGCCTCGCCTGGGCTCCGGAGGCTGGAAACAGGCCCGTTTCTGGACTTCCGGGAGGCCTGTTTTTCACCCTCCCCAGACTCTGGGGGCTTTTTTCGAGCCTCCGGGAGGGCAAAAATGGCCTCGCCTGGGCTCCGGAGGCTGGAAACAGGCCCGTTTCTGGACTTCCGGGAGGCCTGTTCTCTCCCTAGGCTCTGGAGACTTTCCTTGAATCTCCGGGAGGGCAAAAACGGCCTCGCCTGGGCTCCGGAGGCTGGAAACAGGCCCGTTTCCGGGAGGCCTGTTTTTCACTCTCCCTAGGCTCTGGAGGCTTTTTTCAAGCCTCGGGGAGGGCAAAACCGGCCTCCCCTGGGCTCCAGAGGCGGGAAACGGGCCCGTTTCTGGACTTCCGGGAGGCCTGTTTTTCACCCTCCCCAGGCTCTGGAGGCTTTCCTTGAGCCTCCAGGAGGGCAAAAATGGCCTCGCCTGGGCTCCAGAGGCTGGAAACGGGCCCGTTTCTGGACTTCCGGGAGGCCTGTTTTTCACCCTCCCCAGGCTCTGGAGGCTTTTTTCGAGCCTCGGGGAGGGCAAAAACTGCCTTCCCTGGGCTCCAGAGGTGGGAAACGGGCCCGTTTCTGGACTTCTGGGAGGCCTGTTTTTCACCCTCCCTAGGCTCTGGAGACTTTCCTTGAGCCTCTGGGAGGGCAAAAACGGCCTCGCCTGGGCTCCAGAGGCGGGAAACGGTCCCGTTTCTGATCTTCCGGGAGGCCTGTTTTTCACCCTCCCTAGGCTCTGGAGACTTTCTTTGAGCCTCCGGGACGGCAAAAACGACCTCCCCTGGGCTCCAGAGGCCGGAAATGGGCCCGTTTCTGGACTTCCGGGAGGCCTGTTTTTCACTCTCCCCAGGCTCAAGGCATTTTTTGAGCCTCAGAGAGGGCAAAAACTGCCTCCGCTGGGCTCCAGAGGCCTGTTTTTCACTCTCCCCAGACTCTGGAGACTTATTTTGAGCCTCCGGGAGGGCAAAAACGGCCTCTCCTGGGGCTCCAGAGGCCGGAAACGGGCGCATTTCCAAACTTCCAGGAGGCCCGTTTTTCGCCCTCCCAGAGCCTCCATGCCGGGCCTGCACTTACCTGGCATCCAAAATGGGCCACATGGAGAATCCTGGGAGGGACGGGGCAGGGGGGAGGGGCAGCCAGTCCTTGCAACTACCGGTTCGGCGAACTGAATGTAAAATTAGCATCCGGTTCTCTCAAACCGGCTGAATCCCACCCCTGGTTAATTCTATGGATTTCCCACTGAATCAGCTGAAAATCTACATTTACGTACATTTTCCTCTTTGAAAACATTAACATCTAGATGCTCGTTTGTTTTCAAAGAGGAAAATGTACGTTTTTAAAATGTTTTCATCTAATTTATAGAAAGCATAGTTTCCGTTGCCTTATACCAAACACTTTTCACAGAGAAAGGAAGATATATCTTATAAGGCCTCTGCCGTTTGTTATACTTTCAATAGATTCGAGCAATGCCAAACCATTAAATGAAGATGCCTCTTTTAAAAAAAACAGCTGGACTTTTGTACTTCAATGACTCGATATCAATTCTGGAGATATTTACGAGTCTTTTTATGAAATTCGCTGGCTTTGAAGACACTTGTGTCAGACAAACGACCGGAGGGGGATAGCATCTCTCAAATTGGATAAAAACTGGAAAAAAATGGGCTTTTTTTAAAAAAAGCATCCTGAAGTTCTTTAAACTAAGCTCCCTGACTCATTTTGCTTTTTTTTTTTTTTTTTGGCAAGCTGCGAAATGCATCTTTTTTAAAAAAAAGACACAAAACTTGAAAACGCTTGACTGCAAGTGAGCGGGAAGGCGTCTAAAATCCAATTATTATTAGGAAGAAAGCGAATACTATCTTGTATGGCACCAATGGTATCAATGGCTGGAAAGGAAAATCAGCAAAAATGTAGAGGACAGAAATTAGGGTAAAGACTTGCATAAGGAGATGAACTTATAAATAATGTAAACTTATAGTGTAAGGTTATAACATTGGAATCAGATATTTAATAATTACTCTTTATTAAACTATATAAGCTCAATGACATATATTCTGTTGATGACAAAAACGTATATGTAAAATGTTAGGTGGGTTTGTAGGTGGTGGGTTTTTTGTTTGTCATTGTATTGTATTGTCTTTATATCTGTGTTTATATTTTAATAATAAAAAAAAATTAAAAAAATAAAAAATAAAATCCAATTATTACTTTACATCAAATATTCCCATTATCCCCTGAAAAAAATTCAAACTTGTTCGATGCTAGAAATATAGATGGAGTGGCAATGTCCCACAAGGTTCCTGCAGCTCTGATTTAAGCCACCAGTTCTAGGGCCTGGGTTCAAAATGCGGCCTTGCTAGCAAAGAGCTACGCTTATACAGCTAGTCCTCAACTTACGACCACAATTGAACAAAACATTTTCTGTTGCTGACTGTGTGTATATAGCATGTCTCCACAGGTAGTTCAACCCTAGGTAGAGGCAGATATTTCTCTCTCTGGGCAATGATGAGAATATATCTGCTGAACAAAACTCCGCATTGGCAACAGGAAGAGCATCCGGCCAGTAAACACTCAGCTCCATTCAGTTGCCCAGACTCCACCCTGCAAGGGATTACGGGATCGTTAAAAGAAGATGATTCATTGGTTGGTTGCTTCATTCATTCACTGAGTGGTGCGGTGGCCTAGAGGTGGAGCTCTCGCCTCACTATCAAGAGGCTGTGAGTTCAATCCTAGGTAGAGGCAGATTTTTCTCTCTCTGGGCACATTGATAATATATATCTGCTGAACAAAACTCCGCACTGGCAACAGGAAAGGCATCTGGCCAGTAAACCCTCAGCTCCATTGAGTTGCCCAGATTTCACCCCGCAAGCGATGATGGGGTCATTGAAAGATGATGGTGATACAGGTCGTCCTCAACTTACGATAACTGAGCCCCAAATTTCTGTCGCGGAGCGAAAGATTTGTTAAGTGAGTTTTGCCCCCATTTTACGACCTTTCTTGCCATATTTGTTAGGTGAATCCCTAACAAATTTGTTGTTAAAAGTTAGCAAACAAAGTTGTTACAAGTTTGTAACCCTGTAGCTTTCCCCATTGATTTCGCTCATCAGAAGGCAAAAAGGGGATCGTGTGACTCGGTGGTGGGTTTCAAATTTTTTTTTACTACTGGTTCTGTGGGTGTGGCATGGCTTGGTGGGCGTGGCTTGGGCGTGACAGGGGAAGGATACTGTAAAATCTCCATTCCCACCCCACTCCAGGGGAAGGTTACTGCAAAATCCCCATTTCTTCCCAATCAGCTGGGACTCGGAAGGCAGAGAATAGATGAGGGCGGGGCCAGTCAGAATTTTTACCACCGGTTCTCCGAACTACTCAAAATTTCCGCTACTGGTTCTCCAGAACTGGTCAGAACCTGCTGAAACCCACCTCTGACATGACCCCAGGACACTGCGACCGTCATAAATATGTACTAGTTGGCAAACCTCCAAGTTTTGATGACGTGACTATGGACGGATGCTGCAATGGTGTGAAAAACCAACACAAATCGCTTTTTTGGGCACCGTTGTAACTCCAAACGGTCGCTAATTGAAGTGTTGTAAGTTGTGGACGACCTATAAAATTTCCCGACTTGGACGTAAAGACACAACCGTCGTAGAAGGCGTAAAGAAACCCCTGAGCCCACTTACCTTGCTGCTGCTGCTGTCCCCACTGCTGGAACGGGACCGGGAGCCCAAACTGCTACGCCGCTCCGAGCCGGAGCGGGATCGAGATTCCAAAGCTGGCCGCTTCCGAGGCGGTGATTCGGAGGAAGCGGAGCGGGTCCTCCTAGCCCGGGAGCGGAGCGGCGAGCTGCCTGGGGAGCGGGAACGAGAGCGGGAGGAGCTGGAGGATGAGGACGAAGAGGAACGGGAGCTGCCGGGCCGTACGGACTGGTGTGGCGGGAGCACCAAGGGGGACGGTGAGGCTCCCAGGCTGACCGCAGCCGGTGCTTCCTGAGCGGGGGGAGACGGTTGAGAGAGCTGAGGAGGGGCTTCGTCTTCCGCAGGAGCGAGTCCCGCAGGGGCTTCCTTAGTTAGGAGGGGCGGAGGCGGCTCGTCCCCCCGTGGATCCTGTTGGGATTGTTGTGCTTCGGTCAGCTGCGGGGGAGACGGAGAGGCCTGCACCAGTGCCGCCGCGGCTGCAGACGCTTCTTCCTCTAGGCTGCGCAGCGCCTGGGCTGCCACCGCTTCTGGGGTCCCCTCGCTCTGGGGTTTGCCCTCCTTCTGCAAAACGACAACCGCCGGGGTCTCGCCCTGCTCCATCATCTCCTCCTCCTTCTCCTCTTGGGGAGTTTCTGTCGACCTCGGCTCCTTCGGAAGGCCCGGGTCTTCCTTGGTCTCCATTTTTAAGGCTTCGGGTAACTGGGGTGCAACCTCCTTTGGGGGATCTGGGAGGGGATCCTTTTCCACGGGGGATTCCCCTGGGGTTAGAGCCGCCTGCTCCGCCTGCTGCTTTTCTCCGGGGCCTGTCGCCCGGGGCTGAGCCTCCTCGTCTTCTGACCTCTGCAAGTGCGCAAGGACTGGCATGGCGGCTTCGCCGCTCGGGCTGTCTGGCGTCTGAGAGCGAGTCTCCGTTTGCTGGGCTTGCACGACGATGGGCAGGGAAGCTTGGAACATGCCTGTTTCTTGGGGAGCCGGCATGCCTGGCTCCTCTGGCCTCATGGGCGTCTGGCCGACCAGCAAAGGGGGCGCATCTTCCTCTTCCTCCTCCTCCTCTTCTTCCTCCTCCTCCTCCTCTTCTTCTTCCTCCTCCTCCTCTTCCTCCTCTTTTACTGGCACCCGCTGGGCTGCTCTCCGACTCCGAAGGGAAGTTTCCCGCTCTTCACTCACCAGCGCATGGCCGCCTCCTGCGGTCTTCACTGCTCGGGCCTAAAGGAGAAGGGTAGAATAGATTACTGTATGGCAGGAAGCCTCTGATGATTGCATGGCTCAGCTGGGCATGGGGGTGGGGCAGAGATTTTTGCTACCAGTTATTATTATTATTTATTGAATTTGTATACCGCCCTACTCCCGAAGGACTCAGGGCGGTGAACAGCCAAATAAAAGACATAGAATACAAATGTTAAAAAACCATTAAAATACAATTAAATAATTGGCCCGGAAACGAAATTTAAAACACCCCAAATTCATAAGACAAATTTAAAATTTAAAAATTTAAAAAGTTATTTAAAAAGTTTAAAAGAGAGGTTAGGCCAGGCCGGCCTGCTGAAAAAGAAATGTTTTGATGGCACGGAGGAAAGCGCGCAGGTCCAGGATCCTCCTTATCTCCGGGGGAGCTCGTTCCAGATGGCGGGTGCCCCCACAGAGAAGGCTCTCCCCCTGGGGGCCGCCAGTCGACATTGTTTGGCCGACGGCACACTGAGGAGCCCCTCTCTATAGGAGCGTACTGATCGGTGAGAGGCTACTGGTGGCAGAAGGCGGTCTCGTAGATACCCCGGTCCTAAGCCATGGAGCGCTCTAAAGGTGGTAACCAAAACCTTGAAGCGCACCAAGAAGACCACTGGGAGCCAGTGCAGCTCACGCAGGAGGGGGATCACATGGGAGCGCCCCGTCGCTCCCATAACCACCCGCGCGGCCGCATTCTGGACCAGCTGGAGCCTCCGGATGCTCCTCAAGGGGAGCCCCATGTAGAGAGCATTGCAGTAGTCCAGGCGGGAAGTGACGAGGGCATGAGTGACCATATTTAACGAGTCGCGATCCAGAAAGGGACACAACTGGCGAATCAGACGAACCTGATAAAACGCCCTCCCGGCCACAGCCGTCAACTGCTCTTCTAAAGACAGCTGTGAATCCAGGAGGACCCCAGAGTTGCGAGCCCTCTCCATGGGGCCAATGAGTCACCCCCAGTAGTCAGTGATGGCACCAACTGACTATATCGGGATGTCGGAAACCACAGCCACTTGGTCTTGGATGGGTTGAGCCTGAGTCTATACCTCCCCATCCAGATCCGCACGGCCTCCAGGCACCGGGACATCACTTCAAGGGCATCATTGAGGTGGTCCGGGGTGGAGATGTACAGCTGGGTGTCATCAGCATACTGGTGGTACTTCACCCCGAAACCACGGATGAGCTCACCCAGCGGCTTCACATAAATGTTGAACAGAAGGGGCGAGAGGACCGACCCTTGTAGCACCCCACATACAAGGGGCCTCAGGGTCGACCTCTGCCCCCCTGCCAACACTGACTGTGACCGGTCAGAGAGGAAGGAGGAGAACCACCGCAACATGGTGCCTCCCACCCCTAGCTTTTCCAGCCGCTGCAGCATGATACCATGGTCGCTGGTATCAAAAGCCGCTGAGAGGTCTAATAGGACCAGGACAGAGGAGCAACCCATCCCTAGCCCTCCAGAGATCATCAACCGATGCGACCAATGCCGTTTCCGTGCTGTACCCAGGCCTGAAGCCCAACTGGAACAGATCCAGATAAAATGATTCATCCAGGTACTGAGGGAGCTGTCGTGCTACCACACTCTCAACAACCTTCGAAACAAAGCGAAGGTTGGAGACAGGACGGTAATTTGCCAATACTGCCAGGTCCAGGGAAGGCTTCTTGAGGAGAGGTCTCACCACCGCCTCTTTCAAGGCGGCGGGAAAGACACCCTCCGAACCACCTGCCAACATCGCTACCGGATCGGGCGATCCGGTCCGAACCGGGAGCATTTCACCCCTGGTTGTGAGCCTGTTTGCAACTGGGCCGCGGAAGCGACGGGTGTATCCCCACCTGCGTGAGCTGCACACAAGCAGAGGCCGCGCGTGCCTGACACTCACAAAAATGGCTCTGTATGTGTGCGCTTGCCGGCCGCTCAAAGCAGAACCATCCCTTCTTCCTGCCATTCCGCAAATCGGGAAAGGCTTGGGAAATCCCTCGTGGTGTCTAATCACACAACGGCCAATAAAGCAGTATTAATTGCGCGAGCTACACTGCGCGAGCTGCACTGGCTCCCGGTGGTCTTCCGGGTGTGCTTCAAGGTGTTGGTTATCACCTTTAAAGCGCTCCATGGCATAGGGCCTAGATATCTGCGAGACCGCCTGCTGCTACCGACGACCTCCCATCGACCCGTGCGCTCCCACAGAGAGGGCCTCCTCAGGGTGCCATCAGCCAAACAATGTGGGCTGGTGACCCTCAGGGGGAGGGCCTTCTCGGTGGGGGCTCCCACCCTCTGGAATCAGCTGCCCCCTGAGATAAGGAGAATCCATGACCTCAATGCCTTCCATCGTTCCCTTAAAACCCATTTTTTCCAGCAAGCCGGGTTGGCTTAAGAAGAAATTTTTAAATTCTTTTAATCAGTCTGTGATTTCTTAACTTTCGGGCCAAAATTTATATATATTTTTAAATGTTTTTAATATTTGTATTCTATGTTTTTTATCTTGGCTGTACACCGCCCTGAGTCCTCAGGGAGAAGGGCGGTATATAAATTGGAAATTAAATTAAATTAAATTAAATCGGCCAAGTGCGATTAGACACCACGAGGGATTCATCTCGGATGCACAAGCTGTCAGCGTTAACAGGTAGACCTCAACGTACGACCACGATTTGAGCCCAAACTTCCTGCGAAAACGCATGCTGAGTGAGCTTGCCCCCATTTTACGACTTTTCTTGCCACGGCGGTTGTTAAAGTGAATCGGGCTTCCCCACTGACTTTGCTCGGAAGGTGGGCAAAGAACATGTGACCGCTGGACGCGGCAACCATCATAAATATGATCCAATTGCCAAGCTTCTTAGTTTTGATCATGTTTACCGTGGGATTGCTATAGTGGTTTTAAAAGTTTGAAAAATGGTCCCAAGTTCCCTTTTTTTCATTGCCGCTGTAACTTCGAGCGGTAAGTCGAGGACTAACCTGTATATATGCAAAGCAGCAGAGTAACAACAATCACCATCATGATCCCGATAAGAAGGGGTAGTAGAGAGGGTAATAGTAATAATACTGCAGCTTTGCAACGTGGCTAAATACACGGGCTGTCTTTGACTTGCAACGGGATGCGAAAAGTGTGAAAAATGGCCTTAAGTCCGCTTTTTTCCAGTGCCGTTGCAACTTTGGACGGTCACTAAATGAACTATTGCAAGTCGAGGACTCTCTGTAATATAAATCGTAAGCTAGAAGCAACAAAGCGGCAGTCGTAAGAAGAGAAGGAAATAGGCCATAGGAAGGAGGAAAAGGACAATAGTAACACATCCCTAGTAGGTAGTTTCTCAGTGTTGTGGGAATGAGTTGTTCAGCAGAGTGATGGCACGGGGGAGGAAAAACTGTCTTTGTGTCTTAGTTTTTTCGACGTGCGATGCCCTATCGCCGTGATGGCGAACCTGTGGCACGCGGAGCCATTTCTGCGGGTACGCGAGCCATCGCCCTAAATCAGCCCTACCGCGCATGCACCTCCTGCTGGCCAGATGGTTTTTGGGTCTCTGCCACGCCTGCGGGAGACACGTGTGCATGCACATGCCACTCCGCCACTCCCAGGAGTCTCCACGCGGCCTGTTTTGGATGCCAGGTAAATACAGGGTTTGTGTGGAGGCTCCGGGAGGGCAAAAAACAGGCCTAATCGGAAGCCTGGAAACGGGCCATTTCCAGTCTCTCGAGGGCCTTTGGAGGGCCAGGGGAGGCAGTTTTCACCCTCCGAGAGGCTCCAAGAGAGCCTGTGGAGGGCGAAAAACGGGCCTATCGGAAGTACCAGAAATAGACTGTTTCCGGTCTCTGGAGGGCCGGGGGAGACCGCTTTCGCCCTCCGGGAGTCTCCACAAAAACCACTGGAGTCTGTGGAGGGCGAAAAATGGGCCTCCCAGAAGTATCGGAAATGGGTTGTTTCCGGCCTCTGGAGGGCCAGGGGAGGCCGTTTTCGCCCTCCTGGAGACTCTAGGAAAGCCTCCGGAGGGCGAAAAATGGGCCTCCCAGAAGTATCGGAAATGGGTTGTTTCCGGCCTCTGGAGGGCCTCCGGAGGACCAGGGTAGCCCGTTTTCGCCCTCCTGGAGGCTCCAGGAAAGCCTCCAGAGTCTGTGGAGGGTGAAAAACAGGCCTACCAGAAGTCCAAAAATTTTCAGGGAGTTTCAGGGAGGCCTGCTAGGCCCAAAACAGGGGATGTCGTGCGCCCATGCGTGGGGGAGAGGGGGGAGAGGGAAAGAGCATAGGGATTTGCGCGCGCCTGCGCAGATGGGCTGCATGCGCCTGCGCAGACGGGCGAGGCAGCACAGGGGCATTGCATTATGGGTGTGGGCACAGGCACACACTTTAGGCACCTGAGGAAAAAAAAGGTCAGCCATCACTGCCCTATTGCATCATCTCGAGGGAAGACGTTGTAACGTTTTCTGTCCAGGATGTGAGAGGTCTGTCGATATTTTTCACAGCCCTCTTTCTGACCCACAGAATATACAAGTCCTCAAATGGAAGGCAGGCTGGTTGCAATGTTGTTGTTTTTTCTGCGGTTCTAACTATTCGTTGGACTCTGGTGTCTGTCTTTGTTTGGTTGCTGTGCCAAACCAAAAAGTTATCGGGGTGCAAAATGGCAGACTTAATCATTCCCCTGTATAACGACAGATGTGGAGACTCTAGAAAAGATTGCAGAGAAGAGCAACGAAGATGATTAGGGGCCCGGAGGCTAAAACATATGAAAAACGGTTGCAGGAACTGATTACGTCGATTTTTGATGAAAAGAAGGATTAGGGGAGACATGATAGCAGTCTTCCAATATCTGAGGGGCTGCCACAAAGAAGAGGGAGCCAAGCTATTCTCCAAAACACCTGAGGGCAGGACAAGAAATAATGGGTGGAAACTGATCAAGGAGAGAAGCAATCTAAAATGAAGGAGAAATTTCCTGATGGTGAGAATAGTTAACCAGTGGAACAGCTTGCCACCAGAAGTTGTGGATTCTCCATCACTGGAGGGTTTTTAAGAAAAGATTGGACAGCCATTAGTCTGAAATGGACTAGGTTTCCTGCCTGAGCAGGGGGTTGGACTAGAAGACCTCCAAGGTCCCTTCCAACTCTGTTATTCTATTCTATTCTATTCTATTCTATTCTATTCTATTCTATTCTATTCTATTCTATTCTATTCTATTCTATTCTATTCTATTCTATATTCTATTCTGAATTCTATTTTGTTCTGTTACGTTCTATTCTAATATTCCATTCCATTCCACTCCATTCCATATTTTCTATTCTATTCTATTCTACTCTATTCTTTCGAAGGGACCATTTATGAAGCTTCTTTTACCAGCCAAATGATCCCCCCACCCCGCAGCGCCGACATCCAGCAGCCACACCCCCATCCCCCCAAATAACAGCGGTGCCAATTGTCACCTATTTTCAAAGAGGAATTAAGGGAAAACAGGTGTGTTAAGCCCCCTTCTTGGCTGTAAGGTAAAGGTAAAGGTTCCCCTCGCACATATGTGCTAGTCGTTCCCGACTCTAGGGGGCGGTGCTCATCTCTGTTTCAAAGCTGAAAAGCCGGCGCTGTCCGAAGAAGTCTCCGTGGTCGTGTGGCCGGCATGACTCAACGCAAAAGGCGCAAAAGCCAAAGGCGCACAGAACGCTGAGGAACGGGAGCTCACCCCGTGACGCGGCGCTCGGGATTCGAACCGCTGAACTGCCGACCTTTCGATCGACAAGCTCCAGCGTCTTAGCCACTGAGCCACCGCGTCCCTACTTCTTGGCTGTAGAAAAGCACAAAAGGAAGAATGAAAAAGAAAAAAAAAAAAATCAGGAATCGCTCGACGGCTGATTCCCAAATTTGGCCAGAACAACATTTATTCAAAAATGGGGAGCCACCACCCACCCCGCCCGTTCCTGCCGATCACCTCGCCCATTGGCCCCTTCTACTTCCATCTTCAGTGGCACATGGGACTCTAGTCTGGCTGAACCTTCCCGTCCCACCTGTGCTCCTGCCATTTACCTGCCTGACCCGAGAAAGATGCTCTTCCGGTTTCCGGCTTTCCTCTTCGTCCGATTCTTCCCTCTTGCGCGAGATGACGCAACTTTTGCCTGGCGAAAGAACAAAACGTTCGTTTATTATTATTATTTTTTTTAATATAAAATTGATAGGCCGCTCATCTTACCACGGGGTAAGTTTGAGGAGGGGGAGGGGCTTACACTCATAAAATACCGGTAGTCCTCGACTTGTGACCACAGTGGTCGCTAAGGGAACTGTTGTAAGTCGAGGACTTCTTTGTACCTGACAGGTAGGCCTCGCCTTACGGACCAGGATCGATCCCAAGATTTTGGTGGCCGAGTGAGACCTTTGTTAATTGATGGCTTTTCTCGCCACGGTCATTATGAAGAGAATCGCTGTGGTCAATGAGTTCGTAACTCAGGTCGCTAAGCGAAACAGGCTTCCCTGTCGACTGTGCTTTTGTCAGAAGGTCGCAAAAGGGGATCAATTACACGATCCCGGGACGCTGCAGCCGTCATAACTGTGAGCCGGTTGCCAAAGAACTGAATTTTAAACACATGAGGGGATTTTGATCACGTGAGGGGATCAGAAAAATTATTTCGGTACAGGCAGCGCTCGGTTTAGAACAGTTTGCTTAGTGACCGTTCAAAGTTATAACGGCACTGAAAAAACGTCTCTCATCGCCATTTTTCACTTAACAACCAGGTTACTAAATTTAATCAGCTGCAGCAGTTCACTTAAGGCACGAATGTTCGTAAAATGGGGGCAAAACACAATAATTGCTTCACTTAATAACACAAATTTTGGGCTCAATTGTGGTCGTAAAATCAAGAACAGAGGGGGGGCTTCCGTGCTCTCTGAGCTTGCTGGTTTCCTTGCAGACATTTCATGACCCAACTAGGGAACATCATCAGTCCTAGAAGGGAAGGAGGTTTGTGGAGTGAAAGGGGAGGAGGAGAAGGAGGAATGAGGAGAATGAGAAGAGAAAAAGAAAGTGGAAGAAGTTGGAGGAGGAGAAAGAAGGAAGGAAGAGGAGGAGAAGGAGGAAGAGTGTGGGGGCCTTAGTGCTCTGTGAGATTGGTGGTTTTCTTGCAAACATTTCATTACCCAACTAGGGAATGTCATCAGTGCTAAAAGGAAGGGAGGTTTGTGGAGAAGAGGAGGAGGAGGAGATTATGGAGTCCTCTGAGCTTGATTGTTTTCTTGGCAGACGTTTCCTGACCCAACTAGGTAACAGCATCAGTGCTAGCCAAGGACTACATATATTGTATTTTTTTTTTAAAAAAGGCGACACAATAAAAAACTGCAGAGAAGAAAAACCCTGCTCAAAACAGAAAGAAGAGCCGAATCAAGAGAACAGGCGACCAACTTCTCCCTGCCACTTTATATATATATTTTTGCCTGTTTCTTTCTCCTTCCTTCCTTCTCGGTCTGTTTTTCTCTCAACCACTGATCATCGATTTTTGGAGAAGCATTTTGGACTTTTTTTTTTTTGGGAGAAGCAATTTCTCAGTGGCGTCCTCAAGATTTTCTGGATCATGATAATCATCCCCCAAATTCTCACGTCCTTTGATTTCCCTGGTTTAATTGATCCAGGATCATTGCTTATTAGATGAAACCCTTGCAAATATTGCCAATGTTTTTCCTTATGAGAGGACCCAATGGCTTCGGATCAAGGACAGGTGGTCCTCGACTTATAACGGTTTGTCTAGCCTGATGAAAAGAAGGACTTAGGGGAGACGTGATAGCCGTGTTCAGATATCTCAGGGGCTGCCCCAAAGAAGAGGGAGTCAAGCTATTCTCCAAAGCACCTGAGGGCAGGACAAGAAGCAATGGGTGGAAATTAATCAAGGAGAGAAGCAACTTAGAACTAAGGAGAAATTTCCTGACAGTTAGAACAATTAACCAGTGGAACAACTTGCCACCAGAAGTTGCGAATGCTCCAACACTGGAAGTTTTTAAGATGATGTTGGATTTGTCTGAAGTGGCGTAGGGTTTCTTGCCTAAGCAGGGGGTTGGACTAGAACAGTGATGGCTAACCTTTTTGCCGTTGCATGCCAAAAGTGGGGGGAGCATGGGGGAGGGTTGCGCGCATGTGTGTGCAATGTGCCCCACCCCCCATCATCCCCCCCCCGCTTTTGGCACGTCATGGCACAGTGGGCCAGGGAGGCCTGTTTTTCGCCCTCCCCAGGCTCCAGAGCCTTTCTTGGAGCCTGGGGAGGGCTAAAACAGCCTTCCCCACCCCCTGGAGGCCTTCCGGAGGCCGGAAATGGCCACTTTCCCAACGTCCAGTGGGACTGGAAGGCCCAAAAGTCAGCTGGTCAACATGTGCATGCGTGCTGGAGCTGAGGTAGGGCAACACTTGCGTGCCCACAGATATGGCTTTGTGTGCTACCTGTGGCACGCGTGCCATAGATTCGCCATCACGGGACTAGAAGATCTCCAAGGTCTCCCTTCCAACTCTGTTATCCAAAAATCCAAAAAGTCCAGTTGCCTCTTGAAAAAAACACCTTTTGAGTCAAGCTTTACTGTCATTTTTTTTTTTAATCATGGACACACTGTCCCACATTAAGAAAGAAATTCTGTTGTCACTGTCAAAAGTGTACATGTACGTAACACGCATACAGGTAATCCTCGGCTTACAAACAGTTCATTTGAACTGTTCAAAGTTACCACGGCACCGGGAAAAAAAATGTGATTTAGGGCCGTTTTTCAGCTACGCCCTTTGCAGCGTCCCCACAATTGCAGGATTGAAATTCAGATGCTTGGCAACGGGTTCATACTCATGACCGCCGCTGTCAATGGGGAGGACGGGTTCACTGAAGGTTACGACCTTATCAACTGCAATGATTCACTTTAACGATGGCGGCGAGAACAGCCGTAAAATGGAGCAAAACTCACTTACAAATGTCTCACTTGACATCAAAGAGTTTGGGCTCAGTTGTGGTCATAAGTCGAGGACTGCCTGTATATACATATTATACATACATACATATAGGGAGACAGAGATAGAAAGAGAGACAGAGACAGAGAGAGACAGAGAAAAAAGACAGAAACAGAGAGATACAGAGAAAGACAGAAAGAGACACACAGAGAGAAAGAGAGAAAGAGAGAGAGAGAGACAGAAAGAAAAAGAGAGTCAGAGAGAAAGAGACACAGAGAGAGGGAGACAGAGACAGAAACAGACACAGAGAGAGAGAGACAGAAAGACACATACAGAGGGAGAGAGAGACAGAAAGAGAGTGGCAGAGTCAGAGAGAAAAAGAGGCAGAGAGACAGAGACAGAGAGGCAGAGGCAGACAAAGACACATACAGAGAGACAGACAGAAAGAGACAGAGAAACAGAGAAAGAGACAGAGAAACAGAGAAAGAGACACAGAGAAAGAAAGTCAGAGAGAGACAGATACACACAGAGAGAAAGAGACAGACAAAAACAGAAAGAGAGACAGACAGAGACAGAGAGACAGAAACAGACACACAGAGACAGAGACAGATGCAGAGATACAGACACACAGAGACAGACAGACAGAAAAAGAGACACAGAGAGAGAGGGAGGGAGGGAGAAAGAAAGAAAGAAAGAAAGGGAGAGACAGACACAGAAAGATACAGAGAGAGACATAGAAAGACACAGAGAGGCAGAGAGAGAGAGACAGAAAGACACATACAGAGGGAGAGAGAGACAGAAAGAGAGTGGGAGAAGCAGAGAGACAGAGAGGCAGAGAGGCAGAGAGAGAGGCAGAGGCAAAGTCACATACAGAGAGACAGACAGAAAGAGATAGAGAGAAACAGAGAGAAAGAGACACAGAAACAGAGAGAGAGACACGGAGAAAGAAAGTCAGAGAGAGACAGAGAGAGAGAGAGGGAGAGACACAGAGAGAAAGAGACAGAAACAGAAAGAGACAGAGACAGAGAGACAGAAACAGACACACAGAGACAGATGCAGAGATACAGACACACAGAGACAGACAGACAGAAAAAGAGACAGAGAGAGAGAGAGGGAGGGAGAAAGAAAGAGGGAGAGACAGAGACACAGAAAGAAACAGAGAAAGAGAGACATAGAAAGACACAGAGGCAGAGAGACAGAAAGAACGAGAGATACACAGAGACAGAGAGACACAAAACGAGAGACAGAGACATATATAGACCTATACAGACACAGACATACATACATACATATTATATACCTACACCCATACCTATAAATACCTATAAATGTTAAATCACTGTCCATCTTGAATACATAGAGGGAAGAGGAAGCGGGAGTCACAGAGAGTTGGGCGGCCGCATACATTTTCTTAATAAATAACCTCTCAGCTTAAGGATGATCCTCGTCAGCCGTTTTAAAGCTAACACAGGATTTGCAACATAGCGAGGACGTTACCCTTCCGGCTCTCCAACACGGTTGTTTTTAAAGTGGATTTTGGCATCCCCCCCCCCCCGTTGTCTTTGCTTGTTGGGAGTCGGCTGGGGAGAGTCGATCAGGGGACGACAGGATGTTGCAACCGTCATAAACACAGGAAGGGTTGCCAGGTGCCCGAATTTTTATCACGTGATCCTGGGGATGTTGTAAGTGGTTGTTAAGCGTGAAGGCCATTGGCAAAGTCGCCTTTTTCAGGGCCGTTGTAACTTTGAATGGTTTTGACCTCCCTTACCCCACAGAAACTTTCTCAGTGGCTTTCGGTCAGTCCCTTCCCTTAGCCCAGGGATCAGCAACCTGCGGCTCTGGAGCCGCATGTGGCTCTTTCACCCCTCTGCTGCGGCTCCCGGTCACTCAAAATATGCGTCACAGCCGCCAATGTGCGACATCCGCCGGCACGTGATTTATTGAGCTTTTCAACCCCTGGTAGGCCAACCATGGATAAATCCAAGAAAAGTTTCAGAAGAAAACAGAATCTTTAATTCAACTATAAATATGCTAGTTTTGTGGCCGTTGAAAAAATAAGTCAGACACGGGAAGGGTTTTGTGGCTCCCGGTTTTTTCTTTTCTGTGGGAAACGGGTCCAAATGGCTCTTTGAGTGTTTAAGGTCGCAGATCCCTGCCTTAGCCCAATCTAACAAAAAAGGAAAGGAAAGAAAAAAAAAGAAAAAGAGAAAAAAAGAGAAGAGAAAAGAGGAAGGAAAAGGAAAGGAACAAAGAGACAGTTTGGTCTAGTGGTTAAGGCAACAGGCTGGGAAGCAAGTTTTTGTTCTTTTTTAGGCGTGAAAGCTGGCTGGGTGTCTTCGGGCCAATCACCAGGAGAGTGGGAGTTCTAGTCCCGCCTTAGGCATGAAAACAGGCTGGGTGACTTTGAGCCAATCGACAAGAGAGTGGGAGTTCTAGTCCCGCCTTAGGCATGAAAACAGGCTGGGTGACTTTGGGCCAATCGACAAGAGAGTGGGAGTTCTAGTCCCGCCTTAGGCATGAAAGCAGGCTGTGTGAGTTTGGGCCAATCGCCAAGAGAGTGGGAGTTCTAGTCCCGCCTTAGGCTGGGTGAGTTTGGGCCAATCACCAAGAGAGTGGGAGTTCTAGTCCCGCCTCAGGCATGAAAGCAGGCTGGATGACTTTGGGCCAATCGTCAAGAGAGTGGGAGTTCTAGTCCCGCCTTAGGCTGGGTGACTTTGGGCCAATTGACAAGAGAGTGGGAGTTCTAGTCCCGCCTTAGGCATGAAAGCAGGCTGTGTGAGTTTGGGCCAATCGCCAAGAGAGTGGGAGTTCTAGTCCCGCCTCAGGCATGAAAGTAGGCTGGGTGAGTTTGGGCCAATCACCAAGAGAGTGGGAGTTCTAGTCCCGCCTCAGGCATGAAAGCAGGCTGGATGACTTTGGGCCAATCATCAAGAGAGTGGGAGTTCTAGTCCCGCCTTAGGCTGGGTGACTTTGGGCCAATTGACAAGAGAGTGGGAGTTCTAGTCCCGCCTTAGGCATGAAAACCGGCTGGGTGACTTTGGGCTAATCACGAGGAGAGTGGGAGTTCTAGTCCCGCCTGAGGCTGGGTGACTTTGGGCCAATCTCCAAGAGAGTGGGAGTTCTAGTCCCGCCTTAGGCATGAAAGCAGGTTGGGTGACTTTGGGCCAATCGCCAAGAGAGTGGGAGTTCTAGTCCCGCCTCAGGCATGAAAGCAGGCTGGATGACTTTGGGCCAATCGTCAAGAGAGTGGGAGTTCTAGTCCTGCCTTAGGCTGGATGACTTTGGGCCAATTGACAAGAGAGTGGGAGTTCTAGTCCCGCCTCAGGCATGAAAACTGGCTGGGTGACTTTGGGCTAATCACCAGGAGAGTGGGAGTTCTAGTCCCGCCTTAGGCTGGGTGACTTTGGGCCAATCACCAGGAGAGTGGGAGTTCTAGTCCCGCCTTAGGCTGGGTGACTTTGGGCCAATCTCCAAGAGAGTGGGAGTTCTAGTCCCGCCTTAGGCATGAAAACCGGCTGGGTGACTTTGGGCTAATCACGAGGAGAGTGGGAGTTCTAGTCCCGCCTGAGGCTGGGTGACTTTGGGCCAATCTCCAAGAGAGTGGGAGTTCTAGTCCCGCCTTAGGCATGAAAGCAGGTTGGGTGACTTTGGGCCAATCGCCAAGAGAGTGGGAGTTCTAGTCCCGCCTCAGGCATGAAAGCAGGCTGGATGACTTTGGGCCAATCGTCAAGAGAGTGGGAGTTCTAGTCCTGCCTTAGGCTGGATGACTTTGGGCCAATTGACAAGAGAGTGGGAGTTCTAGTCCCGCCTCAGGCATGAAAGCAGGCTGGATGACTTTGGGCCAATCGCCAAGAGAGTGGGAGTTCTAGTCCTGCCTTAGGCTGGGTGACTTTGGGCCAATTGACAAGAGAGTGGGAGTTCTAGTGCCGCCTTAGGCATGAAAGCAGGCTGGGTGACTTTGGGCCAATCGCCAAGAGAGTGGGAGTTCTAGTCCCGCCTTAGGCTGGGTGACTTTGGGCCAATTGACAAGAGAGTGGGAGTTCTAGTCCCACCTCAGGCATGAAAACAGGCTGGGTGAGTTTGGGCCAATCACCAGGAGAGTGGGAGTTCTAGTTCCGCCTTAGGCTGGGTGACTTTGGGCCAACTGACAAGAGAGTGGGAGTTCTAGTCCTGTCTTAGGCATGAAAAACGGCTGGGTGACTTTGGGCTAATCACCAGGAGAGTGGGAGTTCTAGTCCCGCCTTAGGCATGAAAGCAGGCTGGGTGAGTTTGGGCCAATCGCCAAGAGAGTGGGAGTTCTAGTCCCGCCTCAGGCATGAAAGCAGGCTAGATGACTTTGGGCCATTCGACAAGAGAGTGGGAGTTCTAATCCCGCGTCTTAGACATCAAAACCAGCTGGGTGTCTTTGAGCCAGTCCCTCTCTCTCAGATCCCAGCCCACCTCATAGGGTTGTTGTTGCGAGGAAAAACGGAGGAGGAAGCTTTGTCAGATATGCTGGGCCACCACCTTATTGGTAAAAAAATAAGAAAGGGGGGGGATACAAATCGATTGATCCATGAAATATAATATTGTCCGTTTGTTGCAAGGTTCATTTTTTTTTGCACGCTCGTCGGGAAGGGGAGGGAGGACACGGGAGAAACTCGTGAACTTACTTTCTAGATCGGCGGCCTCCCGGGCTTCCCGTTCCAGACGCTGCCTCAGCAGCTCCTGCTGTTTTTCCAGGTATTGCTTGATGATGCTATTTTGGCTCATCTCCTCTCCGATCTGGGTGGACGCGGGAGAGAAAACAGGCAAGTCAGAAGGAGCCCAAGACCCTGCCTTTCAATCCAACCCTCAGGAAGCGGGTTCTCGACCTCAAGCAGCCGGTTAAGCCCGAACCTTAAAACATTTTAAAAGATGGGCGGACTTCAATATTCCAGGAGTGGAAGTCCGCACGTTTTAAAATGCCCATGGAAGAGCGTATTTTGTAGCTCGGGGTTGACAGGAGGGGTGCTTGGTTGCTCTCGGAGATTGGCGGTTTCCTTGCAGACGTTTATTTATTTATTATTTATTAATTCAATTTGTACGCCGCCCTTCTCCGAAGACTCAGGGCGGCTCACAATTTATTTATTTTTATTTATTTATTTAATTATATATATTTTTTTAAACAAAAC
This sequence comes from Pantherophis guttatus, assembly GCF_059756535.1. NCBI lineage: Eukaryota > Metazoa > Chordata > Lepidosauria > Squamata > Colubridae > Pantherophis > Pantherophis guttatus. Next base: position 5,132,875 of record NC_142066.1, on the reverse strand, counting down.
TTTATTCATTCTCAAAAACATTTAAAACATACAAGTTTCTCTTAGTCAAGAAACAAATTTACATATACAGTACACAACTTCACCTACTAACTAATTTCTATTTTATATGTATATAATATATAATATATAGTATATTAGTATATAATATATACATATTATACAAACATACAGTGACATATTTCATTTTCTATCCATCTGACAGTGCAGTTTTTAATTATATTAATTTCTTCTAAATTTCATCTCTACTCATTTCCCCTCCTCTGATTTATCCGCTGGTACCATCTATTCCATATTGTAAAATATTTTGAGTCCTCCTTGTCCTGTTAACTCTAAAGTTAATTTGTCCATTTCTGCGCATGTGTATATCTTTTGTATTAGCTCGGTTGGCAATCGATCTATTTTCCAAAGTTGTGCTACCGCTAATCTAGCCGCCGCAATTATGTGAAGTATTAAATATTTTATATCATTTCTAATGTTCTTTTTAATCATGCCTAATAAAAAAATTTCGGGTTCTAATTCAATTTCCTAATCTGTTATTTCCGCTATCCATGTTTTTATCTTGTTCCAATATTTCTTAATTTCTGGGCAGAGCCACCAAGCGTGGTAAAAAGTTCCCTGTGCTTTTTTGCATTTTAATTACATTTCTATACCGCCCTTCTCCCGAAGGACTCAGGCCGGTGTACAGCCATATTAAAACAAACCCATCACAAAAATTAAAAAACGTTAAAATAATTAAAACCTTGATAGTACAGTGGTTTAGTGCACCCTGTTATTAACACAGCTGCCTGCAATTTCTGCTGGTTCGAATCTCTCCAAGGCTCAAGGTTGACTCAGCCTTCCATCCTTTCTAAGGTAGGTGAAATGAGGACCCAGTTTGTGGGGGCAATAAGCTGACTTTGTATAAAATATACAAAAGTATGAAGGCTATTGCTTAACGCATTGTAAGCCGCCCTGAGTCTCCGGAGAAGGGCGGCATATAAATCAAATTAAAAAAAAAAAAAAAATTGGCCATTTTTTTTTTTTTTAAAAAACCCTTAACTAAAACCCCTTTGAAACCAATTTAAAACCCATTAACATTAATTTATTCAGTCAGGCTGGCTTGATTGAACAATAGAGTCTTCAGAGCACGACGGAAGGCGTGGAGGTCGGGGATCCTTCTTATATCCAATATATCCAATATATACAATGCATTTAAAACAGGGTGGATTTGATTTAAATCGAGTTGATTTAAATCACGATTTAAATCATGATTTAAATCACTAGTAAAAAGGCTTGATTTAAATCAACGCGATTTAAATCATAATTTTTAAAGAGCAACTGTCATCTCTGCTACTCCTTTGACCCGCTGTTGACTCACCGATAGTCCTAGTGTTGCAGAATATACAGCCTCATGCTACATAACTAAGCTCCATTTCATGCTGAATAAACTAAATTGTTTATGTATCTTAAATAGAAAACTATCTTACGAGAGATTTGTACCCCCAAAGTTTTTTATTAAAATAAATTCGATAAAAATCAAAAAAATCCAATTTAAATCAAAAAAATCTGATTTAAATAAAAAAAATCTGATTTTTTTTAATTTTTTTTAAAAAAAATCATTGATTTTTATCCACCCTGATTTAAAATCATTATAAAAAACATTTAAAAATTAAAAACAATTAAAACCTATTCGCACCATTCATGGCCGGATCTCGCCAGATCGCAAGAGCGAGATCAACGGCCCCAGGCCTGCCGGAAAAGCCAGGTCTTCACCGCTTTGTAACGCTCTCTACATGGGGCTCCCCTTGAGGAGCACCCGGAGGCTCCAACTGGCGCAGAGTGCGGCCGCGCGGGTGGTAATGGGAGCGACATGGCGCTCCCATGTGACACCTCTCCTGCGCGAGCTGCACTGGCTCCCGGTGGTCTTCCGGGTGCGCTTCAAGGTTTTGGTTACCACCTTTAAAGCGCTCCATGGCTTAGGGCCTGGTTATTTACAGGACCGCCTACTACCACCAATAGCCTCCCACCGGCCAGTACGCTCTCATAGAGAGGGACTCCTCCGGGTGCCGTCAGCCAAACAGTGTCGACTGGTGGCCCCTAGGGGGAGAGCCTTCTCTGTGGGGGCCCCTACCATCTGGAATGAGCTCCCCCCGGAGATACGGAGGATCCCGGATCTGCGCTCCTTCCGCCGTGCTGTGAAGACCTTTTTATTCCATCAAGCGGGCTTGGCCTAATCTCTTCCCTTTTTAAATATGTAAATTTTAATCTGTTTTTAAATAATTGGGGTATTTTAATTTGTCTGGGCCAAATAATTTAATTTGATTTTATCGGGTTTTTAAATTTTGTGTATTTATGTATTTTATTGTTGGCTGTTCACCGCCCTGAGCCCTTCGGGAGTAGGGCGGTATACAAATAAACTAAACTAAACTAAACTAAACTAAACTTTCCGGAAGGCCAATAGGGTAGGGGTAGTCCGGATCTCAGGAGGTAACTGGTTCCAGAGAGCCGGGGCAGCCACAGAGAAGGCCCTCCCCTGAGGGCCCGCCAGCTGACAGATATCGGATCTCCGGGTCTTTCGCCGTGCCCTAAAAACTTTTCTTTTCCATCAAGCAGGGCTGGCGTGAAAAACCCCCCCCTTTTTTAGTCTTTTTTTAGTTTTTTAGCTTTTTAAATTGTCAATGGGTTTTAGTTTGAATTGTTTTAAATTTGGGGCAAAGTCATGTAATTCTTTTAATAATTTTAAATTTTGTATTGGTATGTGTTTTAGTTCTGGCTGTGCGCCGCCCTGAGTCCACTAGGAGAAGGGCGGTATACAAATTGAATAAAATAAAATAATAAAATAAAATAAAATAAATAATAAAATAAAATAAAATAAAATAAAATAAAATAAAATAAAATAAATAAAATAATAAAATAAAATAAAATAAAATAAAATAAAATAAAATAAAATAATAAATAAATAAATAAATAAATAAAATAATAAAATAAAATATAAAATAAAATAAAATAATAAAATAAAATAAAATAAAATAATAAAATAAAAAAATAATAATAAAATAATAAAATAAAATAAAATAAAATAAAAAAGTAAAGTAAAGTAAAGTAAAGTAAAGTAAAAGTAAAGTAAAAGTAAAGTAAAATAATAAAATAAAATAAAATAAAATAAAATAATAAAATAAAATAAAATAATAAAATAAAATAAAATAAAATAAAATAAAAAAGTAAAGTAAAGTAAAAGTAAAGTAAAGTAAAGTAAAGTAAAATAATAAAATAAAATAAAATAAAATAAAATAAAATAATAAAATAAAATAATAAAATAAAATAATAAAATAATAATAAAATAATAAAATAAAATAAAATAAAATAATAAAATAAAATAAAATAAAATAAAATAAAATAAAATAAAATAAAATAAAATAAAATAAAATAAAATAAAATAAATAAATTGTTTAGCTGACGGGACCCGGAGGAGACCAACTCTGTGGGATCTTACTGGTCGCTGGGAGCTCTGCGGTAGAAGGCGGTCTCGAAGATACCCTGGCCCTGAGCTATGTAGGGCTTTAAAGGTAATAACCAACACCTTGAATTGTGCCCGGAGACCGATAGGGAGCCAGTGCAGCTCGTGGAGAATTGATGTAATGTGGGTGTACCGAGATGCACCCACTACAGCTCTCGCAGCTGCGTTCTGGACCAACTGTAGTCTCCGAACACATTTCAAGGGTAGCCCCATGTAGAGCGCGTTGCGATAATCTAACCGTGAGGTGACAAGGGAATGAGTGACTGTGAGGAGAGCCTCCTGATCCAAGTAGGGTCGCAATTGGTGCACCAGGTGAACCTGTGCAAACTAGGTAATGTTATCAGTGCAAGAAAGGGAGGGGGGCTTGAGAGGAGGAGGAGGAGGAGGAGGAGGAAGAGGAGGAGAAAGGGATCCGTGGTGCTCTCCGAGCCTGATGGTTTTGTCGCAGACATTTTATTACCAAACTAGGTAACATTATCAGTGCGAGAAAGGGAATGGGATTTGAGAGGAGGAGGGTGGGATCCTTGGTTGCTCTTTTGAGGTTGGTGGTTTTCTCGCAGGCATTTCATGACCCAACTAGGTAACATCATCAGTCTAGAAGGAAGGACATTTGGAGGAGTGGAGGAGAGAGGAGGAAGACCGTAGAGTCCTTGGTGCTTGAGAGGAGGAGGGAGGAGGAGGAGGGAGGAGGAGGAGGAGGAGGAGGGAGAAGGAGGGAGGAGGAAGAGGAGGGAGGAGGTGGGTGGCTTCCTTGGTGCTTCTCTGAGATTAGTGGTTTTCTTGCAAACGTTTCATGACCCAACTAGGGAACATTATCAGGGCAAGAAGGGAGGGAGGCTTGAGAGGAGGAGGAGGAGGAGGAGGGGGGGGGGAGGAGGAGGGAGGAGAAAGGAGGGAGGAGGTGGGTGGCTTCCTTGGTGTTCTCCGAGCCTGATGGTTTTCCTGCAGACGTTTTATTACCAAACTAGGTAACATTATCAGTGCAAGAAAGGGAGGGGGGCTTGAGAGGAGGAGGGAGGAGGAGGAGGAGGAGGAGGAGAAGGAGGGAGGAGGAAGAGGAGGGAGGAGGAAGAGGAGGGAGGAGGTGAGTGGCTTCCTCGGTGCTTCTCTGAGATTAGTGGTTTTCTTGCAAACGTTTCATGACCCAACTAGCGAACGTTATCAGGGCAAGAAGGGAATGGGATTTAAGAGGAGGAGGGTGGGATCCTTGGTTGCTCTTTTGAGGTTGGTGGTTTTCTCGCAGGCATTTCATGACCCAACTAGGTAACATCATCAGTCTAGAAGGGAGGACATTTGGAGGAGTGGAGGAAGACCGTAGAGTCCTTGGTGCTCTCTCGGCTTGGTTAATTTCTCGCAGACCTTTCATGACCCAACTAGGTAACCTCATCAGTGCTAGAAGGGAGTGGGATTTGCTTATCATTTATATGCTAACTAGTGGCTTGTCCTGGCAGTCAAACCACTAGCATATAAACAGACAAGAGAAGGAGGAGTGCAATGGGTTCCTTGGTGATCTCTTGAGCTTGGCTGTTTTCTTGCAGACGTCTCATGACCCAACTAGAGAACATCATCAGTGCTAGGAGGGAGTGGGGTTTATCCTTTGTTAATACATGAATGGCTTACTCTATAAGTGTTGCTGGGAATGTTCTTGGTCAGTGATGGCTAACCTTTTTGCCGTCGCGTGCCAAAAGCGCGGGGAGGTCACGCGGGCCCGTGCCCACGCCCATTATTCAATGCCCCTGTGCCCCGCCCCCCCCCCCTGCGCATGCACGCGTCAATCCCCGCACTCCCTCTTTGGGCACGCAAAGGCAAAAAGGTTACTGCTGGGCCCGGTAGGCCTGATTTTTTTGCCCTCCCCAGGCTCCAGAGCCTTTCTAGGAGCCTGGGGAGGGCGAAAATGGCCTCCCACACCCGCCCAGAGCCCCCCCGGAGGCCGGAAACAGCCCATTTCCCAACTTCTGGTGGGACCGGAAGGCCCGAAAATCAGCTGGCCAGCGCAGACATGCGCGCTGGAGCTCAGCTAGGGCAACGCTCACGTGCCCACAAATATGGCTCCGTGCGGCACGCGTGCCACAGGTTCGCCATCACAGGTCTAATGTTAATCTTGGTGTTAATCTCTGCTCATCTCGGGGATGAGCTGAATGCTGGTTTTGGACTTTTTCTTTCCATTTTGGCTTTTCGACGGTCTCTTTTGAGGGGTGTGAAGATGTTGCTTATCTCTATGTGCCTGTCGATGGTTGATTTGCCTTGAGGGCCAGGCTGCCCGGAATTCTCTAAGAGTTTTTGGACTTGGTTTGGTCTAGGAGAGGGGTCAGCAACCTGCGGCTCTGGAGCCGCATGTGGCTCTTTCATCCCTCTGCTGCGGCTCCGTGTCACCAGTCAGCTCCACAATTGATAGGGCTTTCAGTTAGGATAGGCAGATGAAAAAGGATGCCACGCTAAGAGGAGACACTATGGTGGGGGCAATCGGACTTTCGGTTGGCTCCGGAATTGAATGGGGGGCTTCCGGTTAGGGCAGCGATGGCTAACCTTTTTGCCATCGCGTGCCAGGAGAGAGGGGGGCGGGGGAGGGTCGCGCGCGCACGTGCCCACGTGCATACATGCGCAACCCCCTCCCCCCTCCTGCTCCTGGCACATGATGGACTGGTAGGCCCGTTTTTCTTTCTTACCTGGTTCCAGATCCTCTCTGTGTATCTGGGACGGGCGAAAACAGCCTTTCCCACTCCCTTGGAGGCCCTACGGAGGCTGAAAGGGCCCATTTCCCAACTCTTGGTGGGACAGGAAGTGACATTTGTTGCTGTCCCCAGCCTCCAGAACCTCTCTAGCAGTCTCTAGGAGCCTCTCTAGGAGTCTCTAGGAGCTAGATTGTCTCTTTTGAGCGGTGTGAAGATGTTGCTTATCTCCATGTGCCTGTCAATGGTTGATATATGGTTGATGGTCCCGTTGCTTGGAGGCCGTGCGGATCTGGATGGGGAGAAACAAGCTCAGATCTGGATGGGGAGAAACAAGCTCAACCCCTCCAAGACCGAGTGGCTGTGGCTTCCGGCGTCCCGGTATAGTCAGCTGGTACCATCACTGACAATTGGGGATGAGATCTTGCTCCCCACAGAGAGGGCCCGCAACTTGGGTGTCCTCCTGGATTCACGGTTATCTTTAGAAGATCATTTGACGGCCGTGGCCAGGGGTGCCTTTTATCAGGTTCGCCTGATCCGCCAGTTGCGTCCCTTTCTGGATCGGGACGCCTTGCGCACGGTCACTCATGCCCTAGTTACCTCCCGTATGGACTACTGTAATGCTCTCTACATGGGGCTCCCCTTGAAAAGCACCCAGAGGCTCCAACTGTTCCAGAATGTAGCCGCGCGGGTGATTATGGGCGCAGCTCGTTGCGCCCATGTAACACCTCTCCTACGCGAGCTGCACTGGCTCCCGGTGGTCTTCCGGGTGCGATTCAAGGTGTTAGTTATCACCTTTAAAGCGCTCCATGGCTTAGGACCTGGGTACCTACGAGACTGTCTTTTGCCACCAATAGCCTCCCACCGACCAGTTCGTTCTCACAGGGAGGGACTACTCAGGGTACCGTCAGTCAAATTATGCCGACTGGCGACTCCCAGGGGGAGGGCCTTCTCTGTGGGGGCTCCAACCCTTTGGAATGAACTGCCCCCGGAGATACGGAATATCCCTGATCTCCGTGCTTTCCGCCGTGCCCTCAAAACCCTGATGTTCCAACAGGCGGGGCTAAACATATGAACATGTGAATGATTTTTTTAAAATGTTATCTAATTCTGGGTTTTATTTAATTGGCCAAACTAAGTAATAATTTTAATTAGCAATTTTATGATGTTTGTGTGTCTATATTTTTCTTGGCTGTACACCGCCTTGAGTCCTATGGGAGAAAGGCGGGAAAGAAAGAAAGAAAGAAAGAAAGAAAGAAAGAAAGAAAGAAAGAAAGAAAGAAAGAAAGAAAGAAAGAAAGAAAGAAAGAAAGAAAGAAAGAAAGGCAAGCGACTTGCATATAAACAATCCCCACTCCCTTCTAGTACTGATGAAATTCCCTAGTATGGTCATGAAACGTCTGCAAGAAAGCAACTAAGCTCAGAGAGCGCCAAGGACTCCACAGTCATCCATATTCCCTCTCCCTCCTCTCCTCCTCTTTCTCCAACTCTCCCTTCTTCTCCTCTCCCCAAACTCCACTCCCTTCTAGTACTGATGATGTTACCGAGTTGGGTCATGAAACGTCTGCAAGAAAGCAACTAAGGAGCCTGGATAGCTCAGCAGACTAATGCATTGTAATTTAAATCCAGCTGTCTGCAATTAGTAAGTTCGAATCTCGCCAGGCTCAAGGTTGACTCAGCCTTCCATCCTTTCTAAGGTAGGTAAATTGAGGACCCAGTTGTGGGGGCAATAAGCTGACTTTGTATAAAATATACAAAAGTATGAAGGCTATTGCTTAACGCATTGTAAGCTGCCTTGAGTCTCCAGAGAAGGGCGGCATATAAATCAAATTTAAAAAAAAAATGTTCAGAGAGCGCCAAGAACCTCACACATCTTAAAAAGATTAAAGTTGGGAAACACGGATCTAGAGCAGGGAACTCCAAACTTTTAAGGCTTGTGGACTTCCACAGCCATGCGGTGGAATTACGGCGAGTTCAATTCCATAAGTCTTGAAGTTGCCAAATTTGGAGAACAGCTCTAGAGTGAGGCCTGGTACACTACTCGGGCGTGGAAGCCACAGAAGAAGGGATACAAGAGACAGGGTGGATTTGATTTAAATCGAGTTGATTTAAATCACAATTTAAATCATGATTTAAATCACTAGTAAAAAGGCTTGATTTAAATCAACTCGACTTAAATCATAATTTTTAAAGAGCAACTGTCATCTCTGCTATTCCTTTGACCCGCTGTTGACTCACCGCTAGTCCCAGCGTTGCAGAATATGCAGCCTCATGCTACATAACTAAGCTCCATTTCATGCTGAATAAACTAAATTATTTATATATCTTAAATAGAAAACTATCTTAAGATAGATTTTTACCTCCAAAGTTTTTTATTAAAATAAATTCGATAAAAATCAAAAAAATCTGATTTAAATAAAAAAAAATCTGATTTAAATCAAAAAAATCTGACTTTTTTGATTTTTTTAAAAAAAATCATTGATTTTTATCCACCCTGACAAGAGATAACTGGTAATGAAGTCTTCTATTTAGGACCACAAGCAGGCCAAACTCTATGATTCATTTCCATGTCAACTGGAAAAGAAAAGAGAGGGAGGAAGAAAAGGAAGTATGTACTCCTAGGACTGTCTTCTGACGTAGGCTTTCCCAGCAGCACGAAGATGACTCCTTGTCCCGATAAATCCCTTTTATTTCATTTACAGTGAATTCCTCTCCAGCAAAGTCTTTCCTCTCCCGCAGTCTTTCAAGATACTGTATTTTTCAGAGTATAAAACGCACCTTTTTCCCCCAAAAAAAGAAAGTGAAAATCTGGGTGCGTCTTATATTTTGAATGTAGCCCCGCCCAGCCTCGCAAACGGAGAATTCAGAGGCTGAAAGAAGCCTCTGAAAGAAGCTTCAGAAAAAAAGCCTCAGAAATGAAGCAGAAAAAAAAAAAGCCTCAGAAATGAAGCTTCAGGAAAAAAAAAGCCTCTGAAAGGCTTTTATCTAAAATAATATGGCAAGCAACAAAAGAAGAATTTAGTAAAGGTTCTAACCAAACTAGGCTAACAAATCTGGAGAATGACACAGATCGGAAGAGGTTAATCTTGGATACCAATATCCAAGAAAGAAGATTGAACAGAGTGCAGATAGTCCTTCAGTAAAAAAGCCTCTGAAAGAAGCTTCAGAAAAAAAGCCTCCAAACAGAGCTTCAGAAAAAAAAGCCTCCAGAGCTTCAGAAAAAAAGCCTCCAAACAGAGCTTCAGAAAAAAAGCCTCCAAACAGAGCTTCAGAAAAAAAAGCCTCCAAACAGAGCTTCAGAAAAAAAGCCTCCAAACAGAGCTTCAGAAAAAAAAAGCCTTTTTTTTCTGAAGCTCTGTTACGGAGGCTTTCAGAGGCAGAAAAAAAAAGCAAGGCACAGAGCTCACAACCAACGAACCTGTTGCTAAAGTTCACCTCTGGGAACCCCCTCTGGGGGTATTCCGGGAGGCCGATCCACCTGCCAATCACCTTTTTTCTTATTTTCCTCCCCAAAAACTTAAGGTGCGTCTTATACTCCGAAAAATACGGTAGTTCACCATTACCGACCTTTATCAGGCTTGGAGAGTGGCCAGGCCGATATCTTTCAGACCGCTGCAATACTTGGCAAGAATTCAGGAATGAACTAATTGCCTCCTGCAAACTCCATTCCCCTTTCGCTCCTCTATTATTCCCTATGGAAGAGGCCATTCATCGTCCACCTGTGGCCTTACTCCTGAGTCGACCCTTGTTCTTTAGCTGTTCCCTTCGTCTGGCAACTCTGTGGATGCGCACACTAGGAACAGGCTCCAGCTGTTTGCCTGCCTCACTGATGTCTGACTCCGAAGGCAGCTGATAACTGGCATACGGCCCTGGCCCCCTCTCTGCCTCAGATGCAGAGTCTTCCCCAGACTCCAGGACCGGCCCATGTTCCTTCCCAACCTGCTCACTGTTTGAATCCACTGGCCGCTGGCGGGCCACAACAGACTGGCTCAAGCATAGATAAAGGATGGGGCTGGCACGCCTTACCTGGGAATTGGGTTGGAAGGTGGTGTGGGGGGTTGAATGCTTCTGTAGGTTTTCGAGCATCAGGGCCTACAAATGAAAGAGAGGAGAGTAGAGATTAGAGAAGGTCTCTAGAATGCCCTCACCAAATCCAAGTTCTGAACTCATCTTCCACTTACAGGATGGCTTACACAATAAAGTCGGAGGTCTTTTAGTCCAACCCCCTACTCAAGCAGGAGACCCTACACCATATTCCAGACACCCGGCTGTCCAAGCTCCTCTTAAAAACCTCCCGTGTTGGGAGCACCCACCACTTCTGGTGGCAAGCCGTTCCACTGGTTAATTTGTTCTCACTGTTAGGCAATTTCTCCTTAATTCCAGGTTGCTTCTCTCCTTGATTAATTTCCATCCGTCATTTCTTGCCTTGCCTTGTGGTGCTTTGGAAAACAAGTAGACCCCGTCTTCTTTGGGGCAGCCCCTCAAGTATCATGTCACCCCTAAGTCCTCCTTATCTCAAGACTGGCCAAACCCAATTTCTGCCACCGTTCTTCACACGTTGAAGTCTCCAGGTCCTTAATCATCTTAGTTGCTCTACTCTGCACTTCCGTTGGGGGAACCTACCCTGAAGGTTATCAAGGAAGACCTCTCATCTCTTGACTTATTAGGACAACGTAGAGGGACTTTAGCTGTGTTCTGACCTAGGCTTCCTGATATAGTAAAAAACACACAATTAGTCCCCAACCCCCCACTTTTTAAAAAAATTTTAACGGCTGTGAATTCTTTTCATTCACAGCCCGTGCTGAATCACCAAGAGTTTATAAATAGTTCAACAGAAGTCTGCCACAGTCCTTCGGATAAGACTGGTAAACACCCACCTTTATCTCCCTTGACACGCTGCCAAAGACCTAATTGGCAATTATCAAAAGATAATTGTCAAAAACGGACCATCCACAACGTTGCTTCCTGCAAAGGGCCACGTGCCTTTGCTCTTCCTTTATGTCTTATGGGAGGGGCTAACCATCTCCAAGCCTTACTCCCGAGTCGTCCCTTTTGTTTTAACTGTTCTTGCCTTCTGGCAACTCTGCACATGCACGCACTAACAGGCTCCCCCTGTTCCTCTGCCTCTCTGATGTCTGACTCTGGAGGCTCCGGAGTCCACACATAACTCCACAGAGCCTGTAGTACAGTGGACTAAAAGCACTGTTATTAACAACTGCTGCCTGCAATTACTGCAAGTTCAAATCTCACCAGGCTCAAGGTTGACTCAGCCTTCCATCCTTTCAAAGGTAGGTGAAATGAGGACCCAGATTGTGGGGACAATAAACTGACTTTGTATAAATATACAAAAGTATGAAGGCTATTGCTTAACGCATTGTAAGCCACCCTGAGTCTCCGGAGAAGGGCGGCATATAAATTAAAGCAAAAGCAAAAAAAAAAACACATAACTCCCAGATGGCTCTGGCCCCATCTTTGCCTCTGACACCGAGCCCTCGTCCGAGCCTTCCCCAGATTCCAGGACTGGCCCATGTTCCTCCCCAGCCTCCTCACTGTCTGACTCCACTGCCAGCTCCGTAGGCTGCTGGTGGGCCACAACAAGCTGTAGCAATTCTCGGTCCTTAAGGCAGAACCATCATCAAACAAACATCTCCTTATAATGGCCATTCAATTCGCAGCGAGGACCTCGCTCAATCAGCCTCTTTAGTAAAACACCAATCACTTTACTCAAGGTTGACTGATCTGTCTGAGAATTACTCTTGGGTTTTGGTTGTGATCTGTCCCCGTCCACACACACACACAAACACAGCCAGCCGAGAGTTAAGAAAGTACTTGGCACGCACACAGGTCGTTATCTCAAACTTGGCAGCAATATAATCACCGTCTGCCAAGAGCTTTTACTGCAACAGATAACATAAAATTACATATGCATTGCAAATAGTCCAGCAAAAACAAAATCCCTTTCGGCAGCTTCAGACGTTGTTCAAGTGACTAGCCAAAGTTCGTTTTTGTTCGTCACGGAGTTTTACCAGCCACCACCCTCTCTTATATAGTCTCTGGGGTGTGGTCCAGTGACTCAGTTCTAATCCCTAGCACGTCTCCTTAACCGCTGCAACCGTTTATCACGCCTTCGTTGGCGTGCATCCAGGAATGACGGCTCTCCTTCGCTCTCATCCGAGACACCTGGCTCCTGGCTAATCTCCTCTCCCTCGGCCGGCACCTGAGACAGTGCCAGAGGGGAGGGGCCTGGAGAGGGAGGCCTGGCTGACTCCTCTTCCTCATGTTCGGAGCTTTCTTCTTCCGATGAGATAGGCTCAGAGGGCGGGGCCACAACAGGTTGTTGTTGGTTTTTTTTTGATATGGCCTTGACCCAGATCTACCACATTTCTCTGCCAACCAGGAATGGGCACCCCAAAGTTTCTGATTTAGATAGATGCCCCGAAAATAAGACTCAACTGGAAAATAAGCCCTAGTATGATTTTTTTCAGGATGCCTACCCCAAAAATAAGGCCCAGTTAAGATTGTCAACTAGATAGAGGCGTTATATTTCTATATTTCCCCCCAAAATAAGACCTAACCAGAAAATAAGCCATAATGTGTCTTTTGGAGCAAAAATAATATGACCCAGTCCTATTTTGGGGGAAACACGGTAAGTAGATAGGTAGGTAGATAGGTAAATCAGAAACTTTGGAGTGCCCATTCCTGATTGGCAGAGGAACGTGGTAGATCTGGGTCAAAAGTTAATTTAGGGAATCAAAAGTTAATTTAGGGAATTTATATTGCCGCCACATGGTGACTCAAGGTCTCTATCTCTATCTCTATCTCTATCTATCTATCTCTATCTCTATCTCTACCTCTATCTCTATTTCATCACCTCGTACTATACAGGTAATCCTCGCCTTACAACCAGAAAGGAATCCGAAATTTCTGTTGCTAAGCGAGACATTTGTCAAGTCGAATTTTTTTCATTTTACGACCTTTCTTGAGGCAGTCGATAAGTGAAGTCACGGCAGTTGTTAAGTGATTAACACGGTTGTTAAGTGAATCTGGCTTTCCCCCATTGATTCTGCTTGTCAGAAAGTCGCAAAGGGGATCGCATGACACCGGGACACTGCAACTGTTGTAAATATGAGACAGTTGCCAAGCGTCTGAATTTTGAGCGCGTGACCATGGGGATGTTGCAACGGTCGTAAGTGTGAAAAACAATGAGTCCCTTTTTTTTCAATGCTGTTGTAATTTCGAAGTTGCAACTTCGAATGGTCATGAAGTGACTGTTGGAAGTTGAGGACTATCAAACCAAATTTGAAGCGTAAATTTGATCAGAACCGATCCTGTTTGGGAGAAATCGGCTACGGCACATCCCTCCATCTTTCACACAACCAACCTTTATCTAAACTTTTCAGTTGCGGTCTTAAGAGTTAAAGCTCAGCGGCAAAGCCACACACAACGCACTGATGAAATAGGACAACTCGCCATGGCCAACTCGCTTCCGGGCAACTCATCACAACCAATTCAACATGGCCAACTCAGCATGGCCAACTCACCGCAGGAAAATTCGCCACGACCAACTCACCAAGGCCAATGCACTTCCGGGCAACTCATCATAACCAATTCAACACAACCAATTCGCTGCAGGACAACTCGCCACAGGACAAGTCACCACGGCCAACTCCCTTCCGGGCAACTCATCACAACCAATTCAACACAACCAACTTACTGCATGGAGGACAACTCACCACAGGACAACTCGTTTCTGGGCAACTCATTACAACCAATTCAACACAGCCAACTCAGCATGGCCAACTCTCTGCAGAACAATTCGCCATGGCCATCTCCCTTCCGGGCAACTCATCACAACCAATTCAACACAACCAACTTGCCACAGGACAACTCACCACGGCCAACTCGCTTCCGGGCAACTCATCACAACCAACTCACCACAGCCAATTTGCTGCAGGACAAGTGGCCTTAAGACAACTTGCCACTGCCAACTCGCTTCTGGGCAACTCATCATGACCATTTCAACACGGACAACTCGCTGCAGGACAACTCACCATGGCCAACTCGCTTCCGGGCAACTCATCACAACCAATTCAACACACCCAACTTGGCACAGCCAACTCTCTGGACAACTCACCACGGCCAACTTTCTGCAGGACAACTCGCCTCAAGACAAGTCGTCACGGCCAACTTGCTTCCGGGCAACTCATCACAACCAACTCAACACCGCCAACTCAACACAGCCAACTCTCTGTAGGAAAACTCGCCATAATCAATTTGTCACAGCCAACTCATTGCAGGACAACTCACCACGACCAATTCACCATGGCCAACTCACTGCAGGACAACTCACCTCAAGACAACTCGCCACAATTAATTTGCCATGACCATCTCACAGTCAATTCATTGCAGGACAACTCGCCACAGCCAACTTGCTTCCGGGCAACTTATGACAACCAATTCAACACCGCCAACTCACCACGGCCAACTCTCTGCAGGACAACTCGCCATGACCAACTCGCCTCGGCCAACTCGCTGCAGGACAACTCACCACGGCCAACTTCCTTCCAGGCAAATCATCACAACCAATTCAACACGCCAAACTCGCCACGCTCAACTCTTTGCAGAACTCGCCATGACCAACTCGCCACAAACAATTCGCCACGGCCAACTCACTGCAGGACAACTCACCACAACCAACTCACCATGGCCAACTCACCTCAAGACAACTCGTCACAATCAGATCCCCATGACCAACTCACGGCCAACTCACTGCAGGACAACTCACAACAACCAACTCGCCAGGGCCAACTCCCCACAACCAACTCCCCACAGCCAATTCGCTGCAGGACAATTTAACAATTCTATTTACTTCTATTTACTTCTATTTACTATCTACTTGCGAGACCGACTTCTGCCACCAATAGCGTCCCACCGGCCAGTCCGCTCACACAGAGAGGGACTCCTCAGGGTGCCGTCGGCCAAGCAATGTCGGCTGGCGACACCCAGGGGGAGAGCCTTCTCTGTGGAAGCTCCTGCCCTTTGGAACGAACTGCCCCCAGAAATACGCAAGATCTCCGACCTCCGTGTGTTTCGCTGTGCCCTTAAGACCCTACTGTTTCGCCAGGCAGGGCTAACTATGTAATTATTTTAAATTGGGAGTTTTAAATGGGGGGTTTTAATCCGGGCCGAAATTGTGTAATATTTTTAATAATTTTAAATTTTGATATTTGTATATTTTTTGTTTTAAAATGGCTGTACACCACCCCGAGTCCTTCGGGAGAGGGGCGGTATAGAAATAAAATTATTATTATTATTATTATTATTATTTATTGGTTAATCTTTAGTGAGATTCACAGCCTTTGAGGCTGGTTAATAGCTCAGCAGCTCGAGTCCTAACCAAGGACCTAGGAACTGTTAAGGTATCGTCGGAGGATGTAAGCTGTTCCGAGTAAGGTGGTTTTTTGTAGAGTCAAAATGTTCAAGTCCGGCAAATTTAGAATTTCTAAATAGCGGGGTAGCCCTTTAGGTATTGCTCCAAGGGCTCCAATTACAATCGGGACAACACACGATTTCTTTTTCCACAGTCGCTCAACTTCAACTTGCAAGTCCCGGTACTTTGTGATTTTTTCTTGCTGCTTATCTTCAATCCGTGCATCACCAGGTATTGCAATGTCAATGAACCATACTTTTTTCTTTTCAACTATTGTTATGTCAGGTGTGTTGTGGACCAAGTGCCTGTCAGTCTGAATCCTGAAGTCCCACAAGATCTTGAGTTTCTCATTCTCTAAAACTTTCTCAACCTGATGTTCCCAGTGGTTTTTGCTGTACTCAAATCCAAACTTCTGGCACAATTTCCAGTGAATGATTTTAGCAACACGGTCATGGCGTTGTAGGTAGTCAGTTTGTGAAATTTTGCTGCACCCACTGATCAGGTGGTCGACTGTCTCCTCTTTCTCATTGCAGAGGCGGCATTTGCTGTTGGTGGTAACATGTTGAATTTTTGCCTTCATGCAGTTTGTGGCTTACAGTTTATTATTATTATTATTATTATTATTATTATTATTATTATTATTATTTAATCTTTAGTGAGATTCCCAGCCTTTGAGGCTGGTTAATAGCTCAGCAGCTCGAGTCCTAACCAAGGACCTAGGAACTGTTAAGGTATCGTCGGAGGATGTAAGCTGTTCCGAGTAAGGTGGTTTTTTGTAGAGTCAAAATGTTCAAGTCCGGCAAATTTAGAATTTCTATTATTATTATTATTATTATTATTATTATTATTATTATTATTATTATTATTATTATTATTAATATTATTATTAATATTAATATTATTATTATTATTATTTCATTATTTAAAATAAACAAGTTTTTAAAAAAAAAATTGCCATTCACATTTCATTCTGTCCCCTCCTTTTGCATCCTTTCTTCAATGATTCTATTCTACTATTTCTTTGAGATTACTCTTCTCCTACGGCGAGTTGTCCTGTTGCGAGTTGTCGTAGACTCCACACTGAAGTGTGTGAATACGGCACTAAGGAAACATGTTGGCTGCCCAAGGTATCTTTTGCCATGCAAGAATGCAGTATTTTGTTTTTGTTTTTGCAGGAGCTGTTAGGAAGCCATACCGGCAGTCCTCGATTTACAACAGTTCATTTAGTGACCGTTCAAAATTCAGATCTTTGGCAACCGATTCATGCTTATGACGGCCGCAGTGTCCAGGGATCATGTAATCGATCCTCTTTGGCGATCTTCTGACAAGCAAAGTCAAGGGGGAAGCCTGATTCACTTAACAACCGGGTGACTCACTGAACAACCGCAGGGGTTCACTTATTAACACCTGCGGCAGGAAAGGTCGTAAAAGAGGGGGGGCAAACTCACTCCGCAAATGTCTTCCCTTAGCAACGGAAATCTGGGGCTCGATTGTGGTCGTAAGTCGAGGACGACTTGCGTCGGACAAGCGTGGCCTGCTTAGCTGCGCGACAACCTTGTGAGGTAAATCACAACAGCAAACATTTCAAGGAGGGAGACGGAAACCAAGACACGGCAACTCATTCCGGCACTCCTCGAGTTACGCCCATTCGTTTTAACAGCAGGTCGAAGTTCTGACGGCATCAGAAAAATCAGACATAGGTCCCATCCTCAAAGTTGTGACCATCGCGCACACACACGGACGGACTACAATTCGTACGTTTGGCAACTGGCTCACATTTATGACAGTTTCAGTGTCTGCCGGTTGGGGGATCATGATTTGGTGGCCTCCCTAACCAGCTTCCAACGTACAAGGCCAATCGGACAGGCCAGACTCACTTAATGACCGTGTGATTCATTTAATGACCATGTGATTAGTTTAATGGTTGCGGTGATTCACTTGACAGCTATGGGAAGAACGGTTGCAAAATCAGGTCTGGCCCAGTGAAGACTCTCTTAATGACCGCATTGCTTAGCGACTGAAATTCCAATCCTAATTATGTTGTAAATTGAGGACTATCTGTTTAAAAAAAATAATCTGCCATCAAATCAAAAGGCCGCTTGTATTTCCAGGAAACAATCACAGAAACGAAGTATGGGGATCAGTTACCTAGACAGGTGGTCCTCGACTTACAACCGTTCCTTTAGTGACCGTACGAAGCGACAAAGGCACTGAAAAAAGAGACTTATGGCCCTTTTTTTTCATACTTATGACCGTTGCGCATCCCCCATGGTCATGTGATCAAAATTCAGGCGCTCGACCACTGCCTCATCGTTGTGACGGTCAGTGTCCCCGGGGGGGGGAGGGAGGGATTAATGCGATCCCAATTTTGCGACCTTCTGGACAAGCAAAATCAATGGGGAAGCCTGATTCACTTAACAACTGGGGTGAGAAAGGTCGTAAAATGGGAGCCAAACTCACTCTGCTAATGTCTTCCCTTAGCAACGGAAATCTAGGGCTCGATGGTGGTCGTAAATCGAGGATAACCGTATCCTGCCTAACTGCGTGAGGTAACTTGTGAGGTAAATCGCAACAGCAACCTTTTCAAGGAGGGAGACTGAAAGTATGGAGAAAGCCAGATTCACTTAACAACCGGGTTACTAACTTAATGACTGCAGGGACCGACTTCAACAAACGTGGCAAGAAAAGTCGTAAAACGAGGCAAAAGCTCATTGAAGTGTCTTGCTTAGCAACAGAGATTTGGGGCAGAACTGTGGTCGTAAATCGAGGACTACCTGTACAGCAGTGCTTCTCCACATACAGGCAGGGACGTATTTACTAATTTAATTTTTATTGATATAATTTTTTCAAAGTGCTTGGTGAACAGTGTATTGTCTGGGTCAATGTACTTTACACACAATTCTAATAGTGATAGTAGCATTTAAATATACATAATCATAATCTTTCAATTATTCATAATAGAACATTAAAATCCTTATATATCTCGTTTCCCCGAAAATAAGACCCAACCGGAAAATAAGTCCTAGCATGATTTTTCAGGATGTTCGTAATATAAGCCCTACCCCCAAAAATAAGCCCGAGTTAAGATTGTCAGCCAGATGGATGCGTTTAGTACCGTATTTTCCCCAAAATAAGACCTAACCAGAAAATAAACCCTAATGCGTCTTTTGGAGCAAAAAATTAATATAAGACCCGGTCTTATTTTCGGGGAAACACGGTACACAAATGTTAGAAGTTCTTCTAACATCTGCCCATACATAGCAACTATAATGTTCTATTATATTTCAGTATATGTAATGCTCAGAGGTGGGTTTCAGCAGGTTCTGATCAGTTCTGGAGAACCGGTAGCGGAAATTTTGAGTAGTTCGGAGAACCGGTAGTAAAAATTCTGACTGGCCCTGCCTTCATCTATTCTCTGCCTTCCGAGTCCCAGCTGATCGGGAGGAGGAAATGGGGATTTTGCAGTAATTTTCCCCTGGAGTGGGGTGGGAATGGAGATTTTATAGTATCTTTCCCCTGCCACGCCCACCAAGCCACACCCACCAAGCCACGCCCACAGAACCGGTAGTAAAAATTTTTGAAATCCACACTGATATCATTTTCCCAATTTCTACTTTCTACTTTTTTCTAATACTTAGTAAAATAACCACCATATTAAAAAAATATTCTGTATCTATCCATCATCTCTTGCCCGTTTTAGAATTTCAACTCTTATTAACTTTTTAGTGAATCTTTCAAAGCAGGGACAGATTTAATGGGTTCGCATGCTTGCTTATGCCATTGGTTATCGATACCAGAACAGCGAAAGACACAGGCCAATATCAAACAAACCAGGTTACCCTATATCGTGTGGCTTCATCAGGCTAAGAGGGCGAAGGGTTAAAAGAGAACTACAAAAGACTCATATTTTTTTTTCCAGTCTGCAAGCTCCTTAAATGATCCTAAAGCATACATACTTTTATATCCTTAATATACCCTAACTTAAGAGCATTTTTGTGAGGATAAAACATTGTGGAGCAAAGCCGTAGAAAAATGCAGTAAAATCTGTTTCGGGACATTTTTGAACGGCTACGAATTTCTGTACATTGTTAATTCAAAATATTTAATACCGTTTCTTGGCTGAAAATCAGCAGCGCTAGAATAGGGAAAAAACGCCGCGGAACCGCAGAGAATGCAGGGAGTCAACTTAGGACGGTTCCATTTAGTGACCGTTCAAAGTTACAACGGCGCTGAACGGTGGGATATATGACCGTTTTTCACAGTTACGATGAGATTGAAAAATTCAGACACTTCTACAAGTTTCCCACCTGCACACCTGAAATTAGATCTGCAGTAACGGCTGCAAAGGTAACTAACCTACTACCACCCTGGTCCAAAATTATTATTTCTCAGTGTAACATACAGGGAATCCTCGATTTATGACCAAGTTGCCCCCCACCCACCCACCCGCAAATTTCTGTTAATGAGCAAAGCAGTCGTTGAGTGAGCTTTGTCCCGTTTTACAATCAATTGTTGATGCCACAATTGTTCAGGGAATCGTTGCGGGTTTTTTAAAGTTAGTAACACGATTGTTAAAAGTGAGAAATCTGGCTTTCCTCATTGCCTTGGCTTGCCAGGAGGTTGTAAAAAAAAAAAAATCTCATGACCCTTGGACACCGTCTGCAACCGTCATAAATACATGCCAGTTGCTAAGTGTTTGAATTTTGATCACATGATCCTCAGGTGCTGCCAAGGTCCGAAGTGTGAAAAATCCTCCTAAATCAATTTTTTTCCAGCGCCATCGTAACTACGAACGGTCACTAAACGAATGGCTGTAATTTGAGGACTACCTGTATACAACATCTAATCCCTCTCGTTGAGAGATGTGAGGCCGATTGTTGTCTCTATCACATCACACGTTTTGTTCATGACCCAAACACCTCAAAGCCTAATAACCTGTTTCCCCGAAAATAAGACCCAACTGGAAAATAAATCCTAGCATGATTTTTCAGGATGCTCGTAATATAAGCCCTATCCCCAAAATAAGCCCCAGTTGTCAGCCAGATGGATGCATTTAGTACCATATTTCCCCCCCTAACCAGAAAATAAGTCCTAATGCATCTTTTGGAGCAAAAAATTAATAGAAGACCCGGTTTTATTTTCGGGGAAACACGGTACTTGATAAACCATGATTCAAATCAAGCCGGCTTTTCTCCAATCGAAGGCAAAAGAGCAGCTCTGCTAAAAACTATGAGTCTTTTAAGTTCCACTTTCCCTGATCCACAGGGATTCCTCCAAGCCAACATAGTTAGGCAGTCCTCGACTTACAACAGTTCGTTTAGTGACCGGAAAAAGAAAAGGACTTGTGACTGGTTTTCAAACTTATGACATTTGCAACATCCCCATGGTCCTGTGATCAACATTCCGATGCTTGGCAAACTGACTCGTATTTATGACGGTTGGAAAATCCCAGGGTCACGTGATCGCTTTTTGAGACTTTCTGATGAGCAAAAAATCAATGGGAAAGCTAGATTCACTTAACCACCGTGTTACTAATTTAACAACTGTCGTGATTCACTTAACCATAGTGGCAAGGTCGTAAAATGGGGCAAAACTCATTTAGCAAATGTCTCGCTTAACGACAGAATTTTTTGGGCTCAATGGTGATCTTACGTGAAGGGCTGCTTATACTTATTTCTTAACATTTCTATTTATTTCTCCAGAGAGTATTAGTCTACCATATTCCCCCCAAAATAAGACCCTGTCTTATATATTTTTGAACCTGAAATAAGCGCTCGGCCTTATTTTCGGGGAGGTCTTATTATTTTGGGGCGCCTGGAGCAAGACGGGGCTCCTCTTGCCGTCTTACCTGATTTCCAGCTCTGTCTCCCTAACCCTAAGCAGAGGAAATGGCGGGGATTGGATGCACGTCCGGTTAAATATTTTCAGGGAGGGCTTATTTTCGGAGAAACACGATAAAGCATGCAGCCCTTCCTGGATCATTTTATTTTCCAACAATTTTGTGGGGCAGGAAATGCTAAGGAAAAGAAAGTTATTTGGGCCCTGGGTGAGCTATGAACCAAATCATAGTCACCTGCCTCAGTGCAGACTCTAGCCACTGTGCTATGCTGCCTTAAGCGCCCAAATCAGTTTACTTCCAAACGAGTAAAAATGAATTAAAACAGAATGCAATGCCCCCCTACAACGCAACCGTAATAATTTCAGAATTATTTAAGAATTAATTAAGCAGCTAATGATGCACAAACAAGGTATCAAATATTTTAAGTTCTGCGTTCAAATCCCACCCAAATGTAGGTAGTCCTCGATTTAGAACAGTTCGTTTAGTGACCAATATTACAACGGCACTTTAAAAAGGGACTTATGACCGTTTTTCACCCCTGGAGGCTTACGTCATGATCAGGTGATCAAAATGTGACACTTGGCCACTGACTCATATTTATGACGGTCGCAGTGTCCCGGGGTCAGGGGATCACGTTTTGCGACCTTCTGATTCACTTAACAACCATGTTACTAACCGCTGTGGCAAGAAAGGTTGTAAAATGGGGCCAAACTCACTTCGCAAATGTCTCGCTTAGCAACAGAAATTTTGGGGCTCCATTGCGGCCGTAACTCGAGGACTTCCTGTGCGACGACGTGTCCTTTGGAGAGAAACTGTCTAGGCACAAAGTTCAGTTTCGCCACCATCTGTGCGAAACCACCACTGATTAGGATGCTACATTGACTGGTTCAATTCCGTCACGAATTTTGATTATTATATTTAATATTGATTATCCCAAGCTAAGCCATACGTTGCCAAAGGAGGAGATGACAGCCTCAGGCAAGGATGGGAGTTCAATGCCAAAAAAAAAAACCTGGTTATAAAACAGGAAGGTAACAACTTCATGTTTGAGCAAATTTGGGACTAGCGGTTAAGGCACCAAGGCTAGAAAGCAGGAGATGGTGAGTTCAAGTCCCGCCTTAGCCATGAGAGCTGGCTGGGTGACTTTGGGCCAATCAGCAGGAGACGGGGAGTTTTAGTCCCGCCTTAGGCATGAAAGAGAATTGGGTGACTTTGGGCCAATCACAGAAGACAGTCAATTCTAGTCCCGCCTTAAGCATGAAAGACAATTGGGTGACTTTGGGCCAATCACCAGGAGACGCGGAATTCTAGTCCCTTAGCCATGAACTTTGGCCCAATCACAGAAGACAGTGAATTCTAGTCCGGCCTTACGCATGAGACAAACAGGTGACTTTGGGCCAATCACCAGGAGACAGGGAGTTCTAGTCCCACCTTAGGCATGAAAGAGAATTGGGTGACTTTGGGCCAATCACCAGGAGACGTGGAATTCTAGTCCCTTAGCCATGAACTTTGGCCCAATCACAGAAGACACTGAATTCTAGTCCCACCTTAAGCATGAGAGCTAGCTGGGTAACTTTGGCCCAATCACAGAAGACGGTAAATTCTAGTCCCACCTTAAGCATGAGAGACAACTGGGTGACTTTGGGCCAATCACAGAAGATAGTGAATTCTAGTCCCGCCTTAAAGCATGAAAGACAATTGGATGACTTTGGGCCAATCAACAGGAGACGCGGAATTCTACTCCCTTAGCCATGAACTTTGGCCCAATCACAGAAGACAGTGAATTCTAGTCCGGCCTTAAGCATGAGACAAACGGGTGACTTTGGGCCAATCAGCAGGAGACGGGGAATTCTAGTCCCGCCTTAGGCATGAAAGACAATTGGATGACTTTGGGCCAATCAACAGGAGACGGGGAGTTCTAGTCCCGCCTTAGGCATGAAAGACAATTGGGTGATTTTGGACCATTGGACCAATCAGCAGGAGACGGGGAGTTCTAATCCCGCCTTAGGCATGCATGAAAGCCAATTGGGTGATTTTGGGCCAGCACAGTGCAGATCGCGCTATACGGGTAGTCCTCAACTTATGACCTCAACTGATTCCCCAAATTTCCATCGCTGAGCAAGACGCTTGCTCCCTGAATTTTGCCCCATTTTATCACCTTTCTTGGCACCGTATTTAAGCGACTCATTGCCATTAAGTTAGTCATGTGGTTGTTAAACGAATCTGGCTTTCCCCATTGATTTTGTTGGTCAGAAGGTTGTAAACCGAGGACTATCTTTACCCCACTTTCTGGCCCTTCCTGCCATGCAGTTCGTTGCATGATCCTGGACTACAATGCACCTTCTCCTGCACAGCCATGCCAGCTCAATCAAAAAAACTTCTGGTGGTAGGTTGTTCCACTGGTGAATTGTTCTGTCAGGAAGTTAATTCCTTAATTCATGATTGGGATATCAATCCATCAGAGCTGGCAGGGACCTTGGAGGTCTTCTAGTCCAGCCCCTTGCTCAAGCAGGAGACCCTATGCCATTTCAGACAAGCGACTGTCCTGTGTCTTCTTAAAAATCTCCAATGATGGAGGACTCACAACTTCTAGTGGCAAGCAGTTCCACAGCCCACAACGATTTCAAAACCCAAAATCCTTCAAGGGAGGATCTTTATCCTAAAGCTGCATCTCCCCCGCTCTCATCCTAAAAAAAAACCCTATACAGGTCATCCTCAACGCACGACCACAACGGAGCCCAAAATTTACGTTGCTAAGTGAGAAATTTGCTCGGTGCGTTTTGCTCCGTTTTACGACTTTCCTGGCCACGTCCGTTAAGTGAATCGCTCCAGTCCTTAAATCGGCAATACGGTTCTTAAACGTCAACGGTTCCCCATTGACTTTGCTTTACCGAAAGTCGCAAAAGGGGATTCACGCAAACAGTGCAACAGTCATAACTGCGAGTCGAGCCTCCGAATGTAAATCCCGCGACCGTGCTCTCCCCCCTCCAGAATGCTGCAACCGTCATTAAGCGTGAAAAACGGTCCCCCTTTTTTTCAGCGCCGTCGTAACTTCGGTCACTAAACAAACTCTTGTAAGCGCGAGGAGCTTACGTGTCCCAGGTGAAAATTTTTCAATCTGAATGAAATCTGAATTAAAGCAGGATTAAGAGCAGAGCCCTGCGACCGTGGGGGAGGGGGATGCTGCAATGGTCATTAAGCGTGAAAAACAGTCCCTTGTTTTCAGCGCCGTCGCAACTTCGGTCACTAAGCGAACTGTCATAAGCGCGAGGAGCCTACCTGTCCCAAGTGAAAACTTTTCAATCTGAATTAAAGAAGGGTTAAGAGCAGAGCCCTGCGACCGTGGGGGAAGGGGATGCAACGGTCATTAAGCGTGAAAAACGGTCCCCTTTTTTTCCAGCGCTGTCATAACTTCGGTCGCTAAGCGAACTGTCGTAAGCGCGAGGGGCCTACTTGTCCCAAGTGAAAACTTTTCAATCTGAATTAAAGCAGGCTTAAGAGCAGAGCCCTTCGACCGTGGGGGAGGGGGATGCTGCAACGGTCATTAAGCGTGAAAAACGGTCCCCCTTTTTTTTCCAGCGCCGTCGTAACTTCGGTCGCTAAGCGAACTGTCGTAAACCTGAGGAGCCTACCTGTCCCAGGTGAAAACTTTTTTTTTAATCTGATGGCCTTGAGCTTAGTCAATCCAAAAGGTTCGGCAGTTGGGCGGTTCGAACCCCCTAGTGCAGGTCTCCCGCGTGACCCGCAGGGGGTTGGGCTAGATGACCTCTTAAGGTCCCTTCCAACTCCGCTTACTCTTTACCTAAATCTGAATTAAACCAAGATAACCAAGCTGGCTCCATCTCCATTGCAGGGACAACATCTGTTAGGAAGCTTATGGGGCTGGAGATTTGGGGGGGGGATTTTAGGGGGATGAATGGAGACCCCTCCCCGCCCACCCCCCAAAAAGTGAGCCTGAAAGGCAAGTTGTCAAACTGGCAAGTGGGGGGGGGGGGGGGAAGAGGATCAGGCCTCCATGGGGCAGCCCCATAGCCTTCCACCAATGGTGGGGCCAGGAAGTGCCCATTTCCCCCCCCCCATCAGCAACAGGCTGCTAAACTTCTGCAAGGGTTTCCCCCAACTCACTTAAAAGGGGATCCCCCCTCCCTTCTTTCTATGGGGCAACCCCAAAGTGACGTCACAAGGCTTCTCCCGCCAATAGGACTCTCTCCCGCCCGCCCGCCCCCCCCAACAATCATTTCTCCCAATAGTCGACTGAGACCTATTCTTCCCCCCTCCGCTTGGTGGCAGTAGTGGGCTATTGCCCCGCGCATGCGTAGCAAGCGGCGGCGGCACCCCAGGGCCAGGGGCCCGCGTTGCTGAGAAGCCCGCAAAAAGAAAAAAACCTGCCCGTCTTGGTTTACGCATGCGCGAAGCCACCCGGGCCCCCGGGCCCCCTTTCCCCCCGCCGGGCCCTTTTTTTTTTTTTCCTCACCCCACGGAGCCGCTTAATCAAGGCGCTCTTCTGCCCGCTCTTAGGCAGGCCCCGCTGCTCCAAAGCCGCCTTCAGGTCGGCGACCCTCAACGCCTGAAGCGGCCTCCCGTCCAGAGTAACCTCCTCCCCGTCCGCCATCTTGTGTGGCGCTGCTGCCTGCCCTCCCCGGGAGCTTCGGGGGCGTTCGGGAACTTCCGGAGAAGGCCTCGGCGTTCGGAGGCGACCTCCGACCCCGTCTCGTGGACGTCCGGCCGCTCTTCGTCAAGCGCCGTCCGTTTTCGGAGACTTCCGTTCGGCGTTCGGCGAGGAGGAGGGAGAGGCGGAGGGGCCGCTCTGGCTCGGGCGACTCTTTCCGGGTTACGTCGGGCATTTCCGGGTCTTTCGAGGATGGCTTCCCAACCTGGAAGTGAGTTCTGAGAAGGACTCGGGAACTTCCGGAGGTCTTCGACATCGGAAGGTGCTGGGGGGGGCGGTCACGGAAAACTTTCGGCAACTTCCGCCCAGCGCCAAAGTAGAAAGCGTCTTCGTTCGGAAAAAAAAAAGCCTGGCGGCCCGAGTTCGCCTTCGGGTATTTCCGGATGAGTTCGGCGACTTCCGGATGAGTTCGGCTCCGCCTGCCGAAGGCGGAGCGGAACGAAAACGCTAAGAGTTTCCTTCGCAGCAATGGAACAAACCCTGATCTGAGCCAAAGCAGGTGAGGAAGAAGGCGATGCTGGCTTGTCTGCCAAGGAACCGGCCCCGCAAGGGATTGCAAAAAGCCGCGTCTTGCCTTGCTAGGTTTGGTGCGATCGTTGGCACGGTGGACTACAAATCCCATCGTGCTGAATTAAACCCCCTTTGCACGTGTCTTGGTGGGGGTGGAGGGCTGCATTCCGACAGTGGGCGAGATCCAGGACCGGGGAGTGGCCGTCTTAACCTTCCCCGGGGTTCTGCTTTGCACGCAGCCAGGTGCAAACCGGGGTTTGTTGCAGGGCTGGCCAACATTTGTGGCTTTTGCACGAACCGGAGTTCTGTTCAAAGCTGGCTTGTTGTGAGGGGGGGCGTATCTGCTCCCTTGAAAGGAAGCCTCACCCCCCCCCCACACCGGTTGCTTTTCACACGGCTTTCCAACCTTGGCAACTTTTAAGATGGGTTCAAGTCTCAGCATTAAAGCCAAGGAAGAAGGGAGGGAGGAAGGAAGGAGAGGGAGAAAGTTATTAAAGAAGGAGAGGGAGGGGGTAAGTATGGTAGGAGAGGGAGGGAGGAAAGGGAGGAAGAAAGGAAGGAAGAACGGAGAGGGAGGAAGAAAGGAAGGAAGAACAGAAAGGGAGGGAGGGAGGGAGGAGAGGGAGGAAGGAAGTATGGAAGGGGAGGGAGGGAGGAAAGGGAGAAAGAAAGGAAGGAAGAACGGAGAGGGAGGAAGAAAGGAAGGAAGAACAGAAAGGGAGGGAGGGAGGAGAGGGAGGAAGGAAGTATGGAAGGGGAGGGAGGGAGGAAAGGGAGAAAGAAAGGAAGGAAGAACGGAGAAGGAGGAAGAAAGGAAGGAGAGGGAGGAAGGAAGTATGGAAGGAAGGAAGGAAGAACGGAAAGGGAGGGAGGGAGGAGAGGGAGGAAGGAAGTATGGAAGGGGAGGGAGGGAGGAAAGGGAGAAAGAAAGGAAGGAAGAACGGAGAAGGAGGAAGAAAGGAAGGAGAGGGAGGAAGGAAGTATGGAAGGAAGGAAGGAAGAACGGAAAGGGAGGGAGGGAGGGAGGAAAGGGAGGGAGGAAGGAAGGAAGTACAGAAGGAGAGGGAGGGAGGAAAGGGAGGAAGGAAGGAAGTACGGAAGGGGAGGGAGGGAGGAAAGGAAGGAAGGAGAGGAAGGAAGTAAGGAAGTACAGAAGGAGAGGAAGGAAGGAAGAACGGAAAGGGAGGGGAGGGAGGGAGGAAAGGAAGGAAGGAGAGGGAGGAAGTAAGGAAGTACAGAAGGAGAGGAAGGAAGAACGGAAAGGGAGGGGAGGGAGGGAGGAAAGGAAGGAAGGAAGTACAGAAGAAGGAGAGGGAGGGAGGAAAGGGAGGAAGGAAGTACGGAAGGGGAGGGAGGGAGGAAGGAGAGGGAGGAAGGAAGGAAGTACAGAAGAAGGAGAGGGAGGGAGGAAAGGGAGGAAGGAAGTACGGAAGGGGAGGGAGGGAGGAAGGAAGGAAGTACAGAAGGAGAGGGAGGGAGGAAGGAAGGAAGAACAGAGGGAGGAAGGAAGGAGAGGGAGGAAGAAAGTATGAAAGAAGAGGGAGGGAGGAAGGAAGAACAGGAAGGGAGGGAGGGAAGGAAGGAAGGAAGTACAGAAGGAGAGGGAGGGAGGAAGGAGGGAATGAAGGAAGGAGAGGGAGGACGGGAGGGAAGGGAGGAGGAGACAGAGAAAGAGAGGGAGGAAGGAGTTTCTCCTTCCTTGCTGCTTTCCTCCATTCCTCCCTCCCTTCCTCTAACCCTTTTTTTCTTCATCCTTCCTTTCTTTCCTATCTTTTTTCCTTCCCTTCCTCTTCCCTTTCTTGCCTTCATCCTTCTCTCCTCCCCTCCCTTTCCTGCTTTCTTTTCCTTTCTCCTTTCCTTTCTTCCCCTTCCCCTTCTCTCTTTCCTCCCTTTCTTCCCTCCCTCCCTTTCTTGTCTTCTCTTCCTCCCCTCCCTCCATCATTCCCTTTCTTCTTCTTCCCTACCTCCTTCCTTCCCTTCCCTTCAGCTGAAATCTGCTTATTTTGCAAAGTTTAAAAAGCTCTTTATGCAAGTTTTTCCTCCTCCCCCCTCCCCACGGAAGAGAATTTTACTTTCGTGGCTGCCCTGCACTACCACTTAACAAGTTTCCTTCCTTCCTTCCCCCTAGATATATTTTCTATCCCTTTGGATCTGTAAATTGAGATTATGCAATATTTATTATTATACCATGCAGGTTTTTGTAGAGCAAGAAGGAAGAAATTGTTAGAGTTCAGCAATTTGGCTGTGGAAAATAAAGAGTTGAGACTGCAGGAAATGGTGTCGGTGGCCCTTTAATACAATTTGCATGTTATTTTTAAACCTGTTTTAGTTATTTAGCTATGCTAATTGTATCCTTAGGATGCTCTTTTAGTGCTTTTCATTGTAAATGCAGAGCTGGTTTGGTCTCCCCAGCTCTGGATGGTGCGTTTCCTGGATGAAAACAATCTTTGGGGAATGCGGTGTGCCGATAAACAGATTTATTTTCAGTACAGATGTTGACTGTAGATATTTTTAGTTATGACTCTGGTCCTATCCAGAGGATAGGATTTTGCCTAATTTTTTGCTCCCTAATCTGTAGCTTTTCTGGTATCTGTCCCCTTCAGTGTTTCCTCATTCTCTTGGCTCTCCAGATTTGTTTTCCAAAGTTCTTTAATATATATATGATTTGGGTGCTGCCCACTTGGAAGGATGAATGAAGAAGGGACGAAAAGAAAGCCTGAAGGGAAGGAGAGGGGAAAAAGGGAGGGAAGGAGAGAAGGAAGGAAAGGGGAGGAAGAAAGGAAGGGGAGGGAGGGAGAGAAGAAGGGGAGAGAAGGAAGGAAAGGGAAGGAGAGAAGGAAAGGGAGAGAGGAAAAAAGGAAAGGGAAGGAGAGAAGGAAGGAAAGAGGGAAGAAATGAAGGAGAGGGAAGGAGAGAAGGAAGCGGAGGGAGGGACGGAAGGAGAGAAGGAAGCGGAGGGAGGGACGGAAGGAGGGAAAGAAGGGGAGGGAAGGAGAGAAGGAGGGAAAGCAGGGATGAAATGCTCCCGGTTTGGACCGGCTCGGGCGAGTAGGTAGCGATGGAGGTGGGCAGTTCGGACAACCGGTATCAAAAATCCCTCCCCCTCCCCCCCTCAGCTTGCTTACCTTAGCTGCTGGTCGCAACTCCTTGCTGTAATCCCTGCAATCCATTGCATCAGCAAGCAACTGAATCTCCCTGCCTGCAATCAAGCAGGCAGGGAGTTGTGGACTTCAACTCCCAGAATTCCTCAGCCAGCAAAGCTGGCTGAGGAATTCTGGGAGTTGAAGTCTACAAGTCTTAAAAGTTGCCAAGGTTGGAGACCCCTGTTCTATTGGGTAAGTTTTTTCCCCCTTTGGGAGCTTTAAAAAAATAGTTAATTGGGGTTTTTTTTAGTTGTTCTTTTTTTAGACCTAGCCATTTAAAGTTTAGGAAGTTTTAAATTTAGCTGCTTTTATATAAAAATAAAAATAAAATAAAATAAAAGAGAAGGGCGGTATACAAATTAATTAATTAATTAAATAAATAAATAAATAAAATAATATTTGTGCAGCTTTCTGAGATTTAGTGTGTTTCTGTAGTGTTTCACTCTAACTACACAAACACACAAAATCTCACAAAGCTGTATGTGGAATTTTGTGTGTGTAAAGTGTGAAAGTTGGTTTTTTTGGGCTTTTTGTGGCTGTGTGAGGTTCCTGCTTGTTGCAGGGGCCATTTTGGGTCTAGCACAGCTGCTTTTACATTGTGGGTGAGCCAGTTGTGTTGTGTTGTGTTTTGTAGGTTAAAAAAGGGCAAAGAAGTGACATTGACTTGGCCATGCCCACCTGACCAACAAGCCGCACCCTCCCAGTCACCTTACCACCAAGCCCCGCCCACTAATTAAGCCACGCCCACAGAACCGGTAGCAAAAATTTTTAGATTTCACCCCTGCAGGAAAAGGGAAGGAAGGAGGGAAGAAGGGGAGAGAAAGAAAGGGAAGGAGAGAAGGAAGCGGAGGGACGGACGGAAGGAAAGAAGGAAGCGGAGGGAGGGAGGAAAGGAGAGAAGGAGAGGGAAGGGGAGAAGGAAGGAAACGGAAGGAAGGGGAGGAGAGAAGGAAAAGGGAGGGAGGGAAGGAGAGAGAAGAGTGGGGGAGAAGGAAGGAAAAGGGAGGAGGGAGGGAGGAAGAAAGGAAGGAGAGTTGGAAGGAAGGGAGGGAAATGTCATAAGTCGAGGACTGGCTGAAATTCCCTCCCGCCCACTCTTGTTTCTCTGCCGTCCCCTGCAGGATGTCGGAGCCGCTACCCTTGTCCTACGTGACGGCCCAAGAGATGCGCTGCCTCCTGCACTGGCTGTCCGGCTGGACTCTGGCCCAACGGGAACGCTTCCTCCGAGACCTGGTGGACAAGGCCGTCCCTTGGAAGCTGTGTCCCCTGCTGGAGAGCCTGTCCGCGCTCCGGGTAGACTCTGGGAAGCCCCCATCCATCTACGAGTGCCAGATGCGCCTCTGGGACCAGTGGTTCCGCAGCTGGTCGGAAGCCGAGCGTAACGAGTTTGTCCGGCAGATGGAAGAGGAGATGCCAGATTTGGCCGGACGGTTTTACCGAGAAGTGGCTGCCACCGCCGGACAAGCCTGAGGCGGCCCATGGCTCTCTCCGTTCCGTCTCATTTTTATTTTTTATTTTGTACCGATTTCTCTGGACGTCTTCAGACGGCTGCTGTGAAAACTTGGCCAAAGGGCTTTCCCGTGTTCTACCCTGCATAATATGAAAATAAAATATTGTTGTTTCTTCTCCTTCTTGTGGCATATCCGTCATTGGACGTTGGCGATCATGTTGGCAATCCTATTTTTGTCAACATCCGCATGAAAAAAATATTGTTTAGCGAATAGAATTCTTGATCTATAGAATCGAGTTCTTGATGGGCCAAGTGTGATCGGACACACAAGGAATTTAGTCTTCGGTGCATAAGCTCTCAGTGTACATAAAAGAAAAAGACATTCATCAAGAATCATAAGATGCAACGCTTTGTGATAGTCATAGTCAATTTATTTAATTATTTTAATTTTTAATCATTGTTGTGTCTTGTGTTTTTAAATTGGCTGTACACCGCCCTGAGTCCTTCGGGAGAAGGGCGGTATAGAAATAAAATTATTTATTTATTTATTTATTTATAGGATGCTAAATAGGCAATCAACATAAATCGTACTAGGAAACTAAATAAAACAGTATAATATCGTACAGATACAAGCAACAAGGTTGTAGTCATTAGGGGGAAGAGAGGTAATAGGAAGGATGAGAAGAATAGTAATACAATCTTAGTAAATTGTTTGACAGTGTTGTGGGAATGATATTTTCCTTCCTTCCTTCCTTCCGCTCTAATTCCTTTCTCCCTTCTTCCCTCCGTTTCTTCCTTTCCTTCCTGTTTCCTTTCTTCCCTCTGTTCTTCCTGTTTCCTTCCTTCCTTCCCTGCCTCCCAATCTCTTCATCTGTTCCTTCTTTTCCTCTCTTCCCCCTCTCCTTCCTTCTTCCATCCCTGTTTCTTTCCTTGCTTCCCTCTCTCTCTCTACCATCATCTATTTATTTCTCTCCTCCTTGCTTCCTTCCCTATCTCTCTACCTTCATCTGTTTATTTCCCCCCTCCTTTCTTTCCTCCCTCTGCCCCTCTTTCCTTCCTTCATCCATCCTTGTTCTTTCCTTCCTTCCTTCTCTACCTCCCTCTGCCCCTTTCTTTCCTTCCTTCTTCCTTCCATTTCTTTCCTTCCTTCCTTCCCTCACTCCTTCCTTCTTCCTTTTCTCCTGTCCATCCTTTCTTAGCTCCATTCCTTCTTCTTTCCTTCCTTCCTTCTTCCATTTCTTTCCTTCCTTCCCTCACTCCTTCCTTCCTTCTTCCTTTTCTCCCATCCATCCTTTCTTAGCTCCGTTCCTTCTTCTTTCCTTCCTTTACCCCTCCCTGTTTCCTTCCTTATTTCCTCCGTTTCTTTCCTTTTCCTCTTTCCCTGCTTTCTTCCTTACTTCCCTCCTTACTCCTTCCTTGTTTCCTCCTTTCCTTACCTTCCCCTCTCTTTTCTTCCTATATCCCTTCCTGTTTCCTTCTTCCTTCCCTCTTGCCTTCCTTCCCTTTTTTCTTCCTTCCCTCCTTCATCCCCTCTACCCCTCCCTTCCTCTTCCTTTTTTCTTATGATTTTATAAAGAAGATGCATCAGCACACACAAAAAATGTGAAAGCACACAGTAAAGAACAAATTAGCAAGGGATTTAAAATGCCATGGAAATTATATTTTTCCAGTGTATCATTAGTCAATTACGAATCGGATATATTATTTTAGAGCCTGG
Organism: Pantherophis guttatus; assembly: GCF_059756535.1. Taxonomy (NCBI): domain Eukaryota; kingdom Metazoa; phylum Chordata; class Lepidosauria; order Squamata; family Colubridae; genus Pantherophis; species Pantherophis guttatus. Next base: position 5,099,952 of record NC_142066.1, on the reverse strand, counting down.
AAATTGCTGTTAAGTTCTTAAAATAAGCATGAATACCCAGATCTCGATCAGCCAAGTATAAATCACTAAGTGAGATTTATCAGCACAGAAAAAATTAATCTTTATTACTGAGACTCTTCTGGTTTCAGCATTCCGTGAAATTAAATAAAAAATCCCATTCTCTGTTCATAGAGCAAACCATTCATTGCTGTTCTAGAACCCTCTTAGAATGTTTAATACAGATAATCCTTGACTTATGACCGCAATTAACCTGAAAATTATGTTGTTAAGCGAGACAATGGAATTCTGCCTCATTTTGTGACTTTGCTTGCCGCAGTTATTAAGTGGCTCACTGCAGACGTTAAGCGAGTCACACGGTTGTTCAGTGAATCCGCCTTTCCCCTCGTTGACTTGTCCGAAGGTCGCAAAAGGGGATCACGTGACACACACACACCCCGGATACTACCACGGTCATAAATATGAATCGGTTGCCAAGTATCTGAATTTCAATCACATAACCATGGGAATGCTTGCATTGGTCATAAGTGTGAAAAAATAGAAGTCACGTTTTTCAGCCCCGTTGTAACTTCAGTCACTGAATGAACTGTTTGTAAGTCGACGACCTGTAGCGCATTTTTAGGTTCAACTGGGATTTCCTTGGCCCACCAAAATCAGCATTTAAAAATCAAGTTGTGGGGGGCACCACCTCCTATTAGCCCCTTTTCGTGGGCAAGCGATAGAGACGCGCCATGTTTTTAAATGGCCTAGAAAGGCCACCAAACTTTGCAATAGAGCCTAAAATTTGTTGGGTGTGTCCCGAAGGCGCGTGTAATCTGCGTATGCGCCCCCCTGCGTGTGCGCCCCCCCGTGCTCCCCCATGCCCCGTTTTGGGCCTAGTAGGCCTCCCTGCAGCCACCTGGGAGCAAAAACGGGCTGCGGGGGGGCGCCCCCCGATGCCCCGTTTTGGGCCTAATATGTCTCCTGGGAGGAAAAATGGGGCTCATGGGGGCTGTGCCACACCCCTGTGCCCTGTTTTGGGCCTAGTCGGCCTCCATGCAGCCTCCTGGGAGCAAAAACAGGTCACGTGGGGGCTGCAATGCGCCACCGTGCCCAGTTTTGGGCCTAGTAGGCCTCCCTGCAGCCTTCTAGGAGCAAAAACAGGGCACATGGGGGTTGCGCCACACCCCCGTGCCCCGTTTTGGGCCTAGTCGGCCTCCATGCAGCCTCCTGGGAGCAAAAACAGGCCACGTGGGGGCTGCAATGCCCCACCATGCCCTGTTTTGGGCCTAGTAGGCCTCGCTGCAGACTTCTGGGAGCAAAAATGGGGTGCATGGGGGCTGCAATGTCCCACCGTGCCCTGTTTTGGGCCTAGTAGGCCTCCCTGCAGCCTCCTGGGAGCAAAAACAGGCAATGGGGGGACTGTGCCCCCCCGGTGCCCCATTTTGGGCCTAGTAGGCCTCACTGCAGCCTCCTGGGAGCAAGATCGGACCTCGTGGGGGGCTGCGCCACTCCCCAATGCCCCGTTTTGGGCGTAGTATGCCTCCCTGGAATCTCCTGGGAGCAAAAACATGCCATGGAGGGGCTGTGTCGCCCCCTACTTCTCATGCCCCATTTTGGGCCTAGTAGGCCTCCCTGCAGCCTCCTGGGAGCAAAAACGGGCTGCGGGGGGGGGGGGGCTCCCTGCACTGATAACCCATAATGCAATGCACGTGCGACCCCCATGCGCGCCCTGCCCACCCGCTTCTCTCGCATGCACTTTGCATGCGCGTCAGAGACCCGAAAATCAGCTGGCCGGCAGGAGGCATGCATGCACGCCCGGTGCAGCTGAGCTGGGGCGATGGCTTGCGTACCCGCAGAGGTTCGCCATCACGGAGCTAGGGGAACCGGCCGACGTAAAGATCCATCGTTTTGCCCTTTGCAAAAATGTCCCTAAGAAACCAGAAGCCAAAAAGTTTTAGTTTTAACCGTCTCTTTTATCTTCCTAGACTTAGATCTTTGGACGGTGATGGAAATCCGTAAACTGATAATCAGCAAAGTCTTTTTGGAGGGTTTTTTTTTTTTTAATAGAAAAGGATTTCAGCTTCGCGTTGCATTTTCCTGATCCTGGGTTAGGAGGTCGGGCAGTGTTTTTCCAACTTTAAAACTTTAAAAGCATCCTGGCTGGGGAAATTCTTTTATGTATATATATATATATATATAATTTTTTTAATTTTCAAAAACACAACCAAAACAAAACATAAAAACGTTATTATCCGATACAATTATAGAGAGTGGCATCAGTCGGTGGCATTTTTGTGCTCCTCCTCCTCTTCAATTTATCACTAGACATGCTAGCTTATTTCCAAAAATTTCAACATCCATTTATATCATAATTATTTCCAATTCTTATTCTCTATCCATTGGTAAAATAAATCCCATATCAAATATGGGAGTATAAGAGCCTTGGTAGTACAGTGGTCTAAGGCACCCTGTTATTAAGCTGGTTATTAAGACCAGCTGCCTGCAATTACTGCAGGTTCGAATCTCGCCAAGGCTCAAGGTTGACTCAGCCTTCCATCCTTTCTAAGGTAGGTAAATTGAGGACCCAGTTGTGGGGACAATAAGCTGACTTTGTATAAAAATATACAAAAGGATGAAGGCTATTGCTGAGCACATTGTAAGCCACCCTGAGTCTCCGGAGAAGGGCGGCATATAAATCAAATTTAAAAAAATAAATAAAAATAATAATAATAATATTGTCTATCGTCCTGTTCTCTCATTTCAAATGTCAATTTACTCATTTCAACACATTCCATCATTTTCTTAATTTTTTCATCGTTGGGTAACTTTTCTCCTTCCCAGTTTTTAGCAAATACAATTCTAGCTGCTGTCAAGAGATTCACAATTAAATATTGCAGTTCTTTATTATATGTCTCCGGTATAATCCCTAATAAAAATATCTCTGGCTTAAAGTCAATATGTCTCTTTATCATTTTTTCCAACCACGTGTTCTGTCCCCGTCTCACACACGCACACAAACAGACAGCCGGGGGTTAAATAAACTGGAAGACAACCAATTCTTCCGATAAGAGGCTTGGCAGCAACCCAGTAGCTGCTTGCCAAGAACTTTACTCATAAACAAAATACACACAGTTCAAGAATTGTCCAGTTCGTAAAAATAAATCCAAGGCAGATAATGTTGTTTCCAAAGATGCAATGTGACTCGATAGTAGTTAGTTTTGTCCATCACAGAGTCTGAATGGCCACCTCACCCCCTTTTATACCCTGTGGGGTGTGGTCCAGTGACTCAGCTTAATCTCTGGCATGCCTCTTCTTCTGTTGAGCGCGCTTATCGCTGCGACGCTGCCGAGGATCCAGCCAAGACTCATCTCCCTCATTACTGTCCACCTGTGGCTGCGTAGACATGCTTGGCCCCGGGCCTATCTCTTGCCCTTCGGTGGGCACCAAAGGCATTGCCAGAGAGGAGGGTCCTGGAGAGGGAGGCCTTGCCAACTCCTCTCCTCCACTCTTGGAGTCCTCTCCTGCCAATGACACAGGCTCAGGTAACGGAGCCACACCACATGTGTATCTTAGTCCAATATCTCCTTGCTTCTGCGCATGTCCACCACGTGGTAATAGGATCCTGGGGTCTGATGACATTTCCAACATTTCTCTGATTTATTCTGGAACATTCTGGCTATTCTTGACGGGGATAGATGCCACCTGTAAAACATCTGCTGGCTGGGGAAATTCAATCAATCCATCTTCTAGTCCAACCCCCTGTTCAAGCAGGAGAACCTATGCCAAGGCAGGACAAGAAGCAATGGATGGAAACTAATCAAGGAGAGAAGCAACCTAGAACTAAGGAGAAATTTCCTGACCGTGAGAACAATTAATCATTGGAACAACTTGTCTCTGGAAGTTGTGGGTACTCCAACACTGGAGGTTTTTAAGAAGAGATTGGACAACATTTGTCTGAAGTGGTAGAGGGTTTTTTGCTTGAGCAGGGTGTCAGTCTAGAAGACCTCTAAGGTCCCTTCCGATTCCGTTATTCAAAGGTTCAACAAGGATGTGTGCATTGGATATGGATTAAATTCAGCTCTCGTGGGTAATTCCACTCCTGACCACTAGAGGCCCTACTGAGTCTTCAGCCCAGTGTTTTTTTAAGCTTGGCGGCTCTAAGCTGCGTGGACTTCCACTCCCAGAATTCTTCAGCCAATTTACGCTGGCTGGGGAATTTTGGGAATTGAAGGCCACACATCTTAAAATAGCCACGTTTATAAAATTCCTGCCTTAGTGGATAATCTCACTGGCCAATATGGAGCACGGTTCCGTAGATCAGCCTTTCCAAACTTAATGTATCTCTTTTGGACTACAGCTCCCTTGGCTGTGGATTATGGGAATTGTAGCCCAAGGGTAAACATCTGGAGTATCTCTTGCATCCAGATGAGTGAGGCTCTCTTAGTAACTGGCTTTCTTAGAAAGAGGATCTGATTAATGAGACGCAGCAAGCCAACGCAGGATTTTATCGGACTTTGGCATATGTTGGGTGAATCATGGTTTAATGCAAACCCAACCAATTGGGGTTTATTTGATACACGATGGCTAAAGCATAGCTCAACCCAAACGCTGACTCAAACCATTATCTATTTCTGTAGTTGTTTGATGAACAGGATCCTTTGATCAACAGGGCTGGGTTTGTGAAATACTGGACTGCTTTCCCATGGGCACGGAGGTCAGAAAAGTCAAGATGGCCACCACAAATGCAAATCAAGCTTTGTCCTTTTTTTTTTGACATTCTCTGTGCAAAATCTACTTTGGCAGGGAAAGTCTTAAAGCAGCGAGTTTCCCAATGTGGCAATTTTAAGACTTGTGGACTTCAATTCCCAGAATTCTTCGCAGGCTGGGGACTTCTGGGAGTTGAAGTCCACAAGTCTTAAAATTTTGAGACTTGTGAACTTCAATTCCCAGATTTCTCTGGGGAATTCTGGGAGTTGAAGTCCACAAGTCTTAAAATTGCTAAGCTGGGAATCCCTGGCCTTAAAGCATGAGGGAGATGGCTGCAAGTCAAATCAAATATTTTCTGTGTGTATGTGTATTTTTTCACACACATAAACCGATACCCATCTTGCTGTTCCCTTTCAGAATAAGCCTCTGGGTCCAGAGTCCGGAGAGAGCCCTGTGTCCAGCCGCTGTGATCTCATCACCCGTGGTCATAAGATAATTATGTCGATTGTGTAATTTCTGCCATTAAGAGTCATCTCTGCCGGGTACCTCATCACGAGTTACCTGATGCCACTTCCTTATAAACATAAGAAAAAAAAAAAAAATCAGAAATTCTAAGCCGAAGCAGTTAAAGCCGTGAATAAAGAAAAGGAACGGAGCAAAATCTTGTTGACGTCCAAGTTTTTCTGCCCCTGGAAATGACCTTCGCTTCCATCCCTTCCCAACACCATGTCAAACATTGCCTTCGGTTGTTTGCACGTCTCTGAAAGTAACCTGGTTAGTTTTTAACCCCGATTTGTTTTTCCAGAGGCACTTCACATGCTGCACAAATTTGAAAAGGGGTTCGGTTCATGGAGGGTTGTGCATACAGATGACAGATTAACAGTGTTGTAGAATGAAGGGACCAAACAACATTCCTGAGTCAGCCAGAGACAGTTTTATTGCGCAAGGTTCAGAGCCAGTTTTGTACCTGAAGCTTTGAACAAGGAAAAAACTCTGATACAACGGTTTTTATACATTTCTAAGACAAAGGATTCGGTGAGATCATGCATTTTCCATAGATGGTTAACATGAGATCATACATTCTCCATATATGGCTAACACACACCTGTCATATGATAATTGACCCATTTCCTAATTATTAAACCATTAGTAAACCATTAATTTTAGTTTATAAGATTATCTTTAGCTAGACAACCTTTCTTAAGTGCTTGTAGTTACTAATGGGAGAGTTACTGCTGTTCTTAGGTAAATTTATTGGATTAAGTAACTCTTTGTAACATATATGTCTTTGAGTCATTCACAGTGAGGTCACTCAGATGTTTTCCATATGGCTGTCCTTCCATGACATCTAGGTCTCATCAGAAGATATATTACCACTTAATGGGGTTTAGCTGCTTTTAATATAATCTCCAAGCAAGCACTTTTCTCTCTTATAATAATGTGAATAGAGAGGGTCCTTTAGAGCTCATGTATCTGACTCTGTATGATTCCTTTCTTTTATCCACATTAACAGAGTGGGAAGGGATCTTGTAGGTCATCTAGTCCAACCCTTTTTGCCGTTCGCGTGCCAAAAGCGGGGGAGTGCAAGGGGATCGTGCGCGTGCCCACAGCCATAATTCAATGCGCCTTGCTCCCCCCACGCATGTGAGCGTGATCCCCTGCGCTCCCTCCGCTTTTGACACGTGATGGCCTGGTGGGCCCGGTAGGCCCGTTTTTCGCTCTCCCCAAGCTCCAGAGGCTTTCTAGGAGCCTGGGGAGGGCAAAAACAGCCTTCCCGACTCGGGACGCCCTCTGGAGACAGGAAACAGCCCATTTCCCAACTTCCGGTGGGCCTGGAAGGCCCGAAAATCAGCTGGCTGGTGCGCTCATGCGCGCTGGAGCTTAGCTAGGGCAACGCTCGCATGCCCACAGATATGGCTCCGTGTGCCACCTGTGGCACGCGTGCCATAGATTCGCCATCATGGTCCTATACCATGTTTCACAAATGGCAGTCCAGCCTCTTCTTGAAAGCCTCCGGCGATGAAGCTCCCACAACTTCTGAAGGCAACTTCTGTTCCATGGGTTGATTGTTCTCCCTGTCAGAAAATTTCTCCCTATTTCCAGGTTGAATTTCTCCTTGTTCAGTTTCCATCCATTATTCCTTGGTGTGGCTGTTGGGTGGTTTGGAGAATAGCTTGACTCCCTCTTCTTTGGGGCAGCCCCTGAGATATTGGAAGACTGCTATCATGTCTCCCCTGGTCCTTCTTTTCATCAAACTAGACATACCCCAATTCCAGCAAATGTTCTTTATATGCTTTAGCCTCCAGCATCCTAATCAGTGGTGGGTTCTTCCCGGTTCGGTCCGGTTCGGCCGAGCCGGTAGCGGTGACGATATGACGTCACTGAACCAGTTCTCCCCCCCCTGCCCTCCCACCCCCACCCCCCCACGTTATTCTTACCTTTTATTTGGTCCCACCCCCAATCTATTGCTGCCTCCTGAGTCCCAGCTGATGACTAGAGGGAAAAAAACTGTTTAAACTCTTGCCGCCTACAGGCTTCAAAGGGCCGTCCTACAGCTGATCAGTGTTAAAAGCAAACAAATGAGTCGGGTCGTAAGTGCGAGGACTGGTCGTAAGTGCAAGGACCTTCCAGAAATGTCTCTGACCAGTTAGCCACGCCCACCTAGTCACATGACCTCCAAGTCACACCCACAAAATAAGCCACGCCCACAGAACTGGTAGTAAAAAAATTTAGAACCCACCCCTGATCCTAATCATCTTTGTTGCTCTTCTCTGCACTCTTTCCAGAGTCTCAACCTAAACCTCTAATTTTCTAATCTAAACCTCTAATTCTCCTAAACCATCTGAGGGTTTTTTTCCCCCCCTCCCCTGCCCCCAATCCTGTTTGGAAAAGCATCCGTGTTTTCCCATCAGCTTAATGCTGCCTTCCACGGAGCAGCGCCCTCGTAGCTTTGAAAACCTCGTGACGGGAGAGAGGAATTTAACAGTTTAGCTTCCAATAAAAGAGAATATTTGGCGCTCACGGTTGAAAGCAAGGGTGGGCTTCAAATATTTTAGCAAGGGGTTCTCTGCCTGGTTGCTGGGTGGGCGTGGCCATGGTGGGCGTGGCCTAGTCAGCCTCCCGCACCACAGCAGAAGGGGTGGGCGTTTTTGCCCTCCCTGGGCTCCCGAGGCTTTTCTTGAGCCTCCAGAAGAGCGAAAATGTCCTCCCCAGGCTCCGGAGGCCCTCTGGAGGTCAGAAACGGGCCCATTTTTTACCCTCCCTGAGCCTCTGTGAGCACCCTGCACTTACTCGCATCGAAAACAGGCCGGGTGGAGACTCCTGGGAGGGGAGGGGCAGGGTGGACGGGGCCAGCCAGGAATCGGATTTGGGGGTTCTCCGACCTGCACAGAATCTTAGCTAGGGGTTCTCCCGAACCCTTGCGAACCCCCAGCAGCCTACTCCTGGTTGAAAGGCAGGTTCCTCGGTGTTCTCTGAATTTGGTCGTCATTTTTTTTGCAGATGTTTCATTACCCAAACTAGATAACATTGAGGTTACACTAGAAGACCACACCTAGAGTACTGCATCCAGTTTTGGTCACCACACTATAAAAAAGATGTTGAGACTCTAGAAAGAGTGCAGAGAAGAGCAACCAAGAGGATTAGGGGACTGGAGCAGAGGTGAAATCCAATTTTTTTTTACTACCGGTTCTGTGGGTGTGTCTTGGTGGGCGTGGTGTGGCTTGATGGGTGTGTCTTGGTGGGGGTGGCAGGGGAAGGATACTGCAAAATCTCCATTCCCTCCTCACTCCAGGGGAAGGATACTGCAAAATCTCCATTCCCACCCCACTCTGGGGCCAGCCAGAGGTGGTATTTGCCGGTTCTCTCAAAATTTCCACTATCGGTTTTCCGAACTGCTCAAAATTTCCGCTACCGGTTCTTCAGAACCTGTCAGAACCTGCTGGATTTCACCCCTGGACTGAAAGCTAAAACATACGATGAACGGTTATAGGAACTGGGCATGGCTACTCTATTGAAGAGAAGGACCAGGGGAGACATGAGAGCAGTCTTCCAATATTTGAGGGGCTGCCACAGAGAAGAGGGGGATCAACCTATTTTTCAAAGCACCCGAAAGCCAGACAATAATGGCTGGAAACTGAACAAGGAGAGATTCAACCTGGAAATAAGGAGAAATTTTCTGACAGGGAGAACAATCAACCCATGGAACAGAAGTTGCCTTCAGAAGTTGCGGAAGCTTCATCACTGGAGGCCTTCAAGAAGAGACTGGACTGCCATCTTGTCAGAAATGGTATAGGGCCTCCTGCTTGGGTGAGTGGGGGTGGACTAGATGACCTACAAGGTCCCACTCTGTTAATCTGCAGGAGTTCTCATGTTTTGTGCTACCGATGTCGCCTCAAACGAGAAATGAATCGGAGCAAATTTTTTGTAGGATAAATTTTTATGATCTCATTAGATTAGGGTTGGGCCAGACATCAATTTACCATCTACTTTTAAGGCCTACAATTTAACCTCTTGCATTGCAGAGGCTCTCAAACTTGACATGCTTGCACAGGTAAAATTCAGAATAAATATTTTTATTTATTTATTTTTTTATTTTTTTATTTATTTATTTATTTATTTATTTATTTATTTATTTATTTATTTATTTGTTCAACTTGTATGCCGCCTTTCTTCCGCCACGCTCTCAAGACCTTTTTATTTCACCAGGCTGGTCTGGCCTAACCTCTCCCATTCTCTTTTTAATGTAAATTTTAATGTAAATTTTTAATTTGTTCTTAACCTGGGGTTTTAAATTCGTCTTGGGCTAAATTGATTTAATTTGATTTTACTTCTGCTCTTAAATTTTTGTATTCTATGTGTTTTATCCTGTGCCTGTTCACCGCCCTGAGTCCTTCGGGAGTAGGGCGGTATACAAATTAAATAAAATGAAATGAAAAAATGAAATATATGCCCGTCATACCCCAAGAGTTATCTTTTCAAGCCATACCTGTCCTTCTGGGGAAAAAAAGATCCCTGTCCTTCTGAAACCTCCAAGGACACTTCCAACTCTCCTGTTATCCTGATGAAGTTACCGAGTTTGGGTGATGAAACGCTGGGCAAGAAAGGCGACCACGCTCAGAGAAATTGTGTTCATCATCACACCCTATAAATAGAATAACACAGTTGGAAGGGACCTTGGAGGTCTTCTAGTCCAACCCCCTGCTTAGGCAGGAAACCCTACACCACTTCAGACAAATGGTTAGCCAACCTCTTCTGAAAAACTTCCAGTATTGGAGCATTCGCAACTTCTGGATTTCAAGTCGTTCCACTGATTAATTGTTCTCGCTGTCGGGAAGTTTCTCCTGAGTTGTAAGTTGCTTCTCTCCTTGATTAGTTTCCACCCGTTGCTTCTTGTCCTGCCTTCGGGTGCTTTGGAGAATAGCTCGACTCCCTTTTCTTTGGGGCAGCCCCTGAGATATTGGAAGACTGCTATCATGTCTCCTCTAATCCTTGTTTTCATAAGACTAAACCTACCCAGTTCCTGAAACCGTTCTTCATATGTTTTAGCCTCCAGTCCAGTGATGGGTTGCCCCCGGTTCACACCGGTTCGATAGAACCGGTAGTAAAACCGGCGGGAGGCTCCGCCCACTGACCCTGACGTCATCAAAACATTTCTGCGTGTGTGCAGAAGCTTCTGCGCTGCGTGGCCCCGCTGCAAATCTGTAGTAAAGGTAAGTAGAACCCACCTCTGCTCCAGTCCCCTCATCATCTTTGTTGCTCTTCTCTGCACTCTTTCTATTTATTTATTTATTTTATTTTATTTTATTTCTATGCCGCCCTTCTCCTGCGGGACTCAGGGCGGTGTACAGCCAAGATAAAACATAGCATATAAAATTTAAAAAACAGTTTAAAAAACAATTAAATAATTTTGGCCCAAACTTTAAAACAACCCAATTAAAACCGAATTCAATTAAAAACTGAGAGGATGGGATCAAGCCAGCTCGGCTAAATGGAATAAGTTTGTTTTCAGGGCCCGACGAAAAGTCCGGAGGCCTGGTATCGTGCGTATCTCAGGGGGCAGGTCGTTCCAGAGGGCAGAAGCGGCCGCATTCTGGACCAACTGGAGACTCCGGGTGCACCCCAAGGGGAGCCCCATGTAGAGAGCATTGCAGTAGTCCAGGCGGGAAGTGACGAGTGCCTGAGTGACCATGCGTAGGGAGTCCTGATCTAGAAAGGGACGCAACTGGCGTATCAGGCCCCCCTGGCCACGGCCGTCATATGCTCTTCTAAAGACAGCCATGTATCCAGGAGGACGCCCAAGTTATTTATTGATTGATTGATTAAGGTACCACCTATATACTGTACCTGTGCATTTGGGTTTTCTTGCCTAAATGTAGAACCAGTGGTAGGTTGCCCCTGGTTCGGACCGGTTCGCAAGAACCGGTAGCAAAACCGGCGGGAAGCCCCGCCCACCGCCCCGGATGTCGTCATTGGCGATCCCATTGCGAACTGGTAGTAAAGCTAAGTACAACCCACCCCTATGTAGAACGTCACTTTTTCGTTGCAAGATTGCGATCGACGAAATGCCTACTCAAGAGTGCAGCTGTTTGGAGCTGGTTCTCGGGAGAAAACACAAAATTAGATTTCGGATGGGTGGGTGGGTGTGTTTCCCCCCCCCCCGTATTGAACCCTGCCCTTTACACCAATGCAAACAAACTGGTGTCATCACCTGCCTCAGGATGACCGAGTACCATGGCTTCTGCAAAATTGCTGTGACACAGAACTTGGTCAGAGGACTTCCGACTCTTGAGTTCTCTTCTGAAGAAATGGTGCTTCTCCACTGAGCATGCTGGGAAGGTTGGGGGAAAATATATATATATATATTTGTTTTTAGGGTACCCCGTTACTTGAAGGGTGCTATCCTGACCTTCATCGCCAACGGGCCTCCTCTCTCTCTCTCTCTCTCTCTTGGGCCTTCCGGCGTCGTGGTGGTGGACAGCATCCGTGAGCTCCTGGAAGCTTTCCAGATCAGGGGTTGCGCAAACGCGCCCGTTGCAGGATGCCCGAGAAAGTTGTGTGAGGAACGGGAAAAGGTGTACCTTCGCGGTTCGAGAAAGAGAGAAGTACCGCAACGATGATGAGGGGAAAAAAAAAATAGCAGTGTTGGTGAGTGAGTTCGGACCAGCCTTCTGCTCCAGGATCTATATGGTGGAACAGGACCAACCCTTTTCAGAGTCTGGGGTGGACTACAAAACTGGATGCCCGTGTTTTCAAAGGTGGGCTCCGGGGATGGGTTGGTGGAGTTTGCAAAGGGCAAGGAGAGAAGAGAAGAGTGCTTGTGGTTTGTGTGGTAGGTTTCTTTCTCCTTCCTGATGGTGTAACAGTCGGTTTCACAAGACAATGCAATAGGGGTAGTGGCTTACCTTGAAGTTAGCTGGTTTCTACCTCCGTCTTGAAGGAGAACCTCCAGACAAGGGGACCGTGGCCAGAGAGGGGCCGAAAACCCAAAAGCCGAGGACCCAGTTGGGAGTGGAATATTCTCTTCAAGGCCTCTTGGTTGTGTGTCTGATCTCAGGAGAACGAGAAAGGTCGTCCTCCTTCTCGCCTCACCACAACACCTTCATCTCTAAGTAGTTCTCTGGAGGTTGTCACATCAACCGCTGCCTTGCACAACTCTTGTGTGTACGCATCTGTGTGTGTGTGTGGGAGTGGAATATTCTCTTCAAGGCCTCTTGGTTGTGTGTCTGATGTGGTCACGAGATCTCAGGAGAACGAGAAAGGTCGTCCTCCTTCTCGCCTCACCACAACACCTTCATCTCTAAGTAGTTCTCTGGAGGTTGTCACATCAACCGCTGCCTTGCACAACTCTTGTGTGTGCGCATCTGTGTGTGTGTGTGCGTGGTGGAGGGTCATGGAGAAAGCGACTGGGAATCCTTCAAGTTAGGACTTCTGCTACTTGACCTTCTCCTGGGTGGTTGGGTGGACTGCTCTTAGTTAGGGATTGTCCACCCAACCGTCTTTTGAACGATGAATGATGAAACGGTCAATTTTTCCAAAACAAGGGGATCCGGAAAAAAAAAACCTAAAGATTGAGCTGGATCTTGGTGGAGAATCTCATCCTGACGTTGGATGGTACCTATTCTATACACAGCTACAGAATAGGGGGTACCTGGCTCAATAGTAGTAACTATGAGAGGGATCTTGGAGTCCTAGTGGACAATCATTTAAATAGGAGCCAGCCGTGTGCGGCAGCTGCCAAAAAAGCCGACACAGTTCTAGGCTGCATAAACAGAGGGATAGGATCAAGATCACGTTAAAAGGGTTAATACCACTTTATAAGGCCTTGGGAAGGCCACACTTGGAATATTGCATCCAGTTTTGGTCGCCATGATATAAAAAAGATGTGGAGACTCTAGAAAGAGTGCAGAGAAGAGCAACAAAGATGATGAAGCTAAAACATACCAAGAACAGTTGTGGAAATTGGGTATGTCTAATTTAATGCATAGAAGGACTATGGGTGACATGATAGCAGTCTTCCATATTTGAGGGGCTGCCCCAAAGAAGGAAGGGGGTCAACTTGTTCTCCAAAGCCCCTGAAGGCAGGATAAGAAAGAATTCTTGGAAACTAACCAAAGAGAGAAGCAACCTAGAACTAAGGAAAAATTTCCTGACCGTGAGAACAATTAACTAGTGGAACGACTTTCCTTCAGATGTGGGCGCTCCATCACTGGAGTTTTTTTTAAAGAAGAGATTGGACAACCGTTTGTCAAGAATGGAATAGGGCAGGGGATTGGACTAGAAGGCCTCCAAGGCCCCTTCCCACTCTTCTGTTATTCTGAGCCATGTGCAGATTTGTACATTGGGGAAACAAAACAACCACTTCACAAACACATGGCACAACGTAGGAGAACAAACCCCCCTCAGGACAAGGTTCAGCGGTCCATCTGCATTTGAAAAACAAAGGCCACTCTTTGGAAGACGGCAAAGTCCACATTCTGGACAGAGAAGACCTCTGGTATGAAAGAGGGGTCAAAGAGGCCATCTATCTTAGCATTCAGTGGCCCTCCCACAACACAGGAGCGGGGCATAAGGCACCACCTATCTCTAGTTTACAAGGCAACCCTTTTCAGTATTCCAAGAAGGTTCCACACACATTTGCACAATTCAGCTGACCCTGAGGCAGAGATGGTATTCAGCCGGTTCGGACCGGTTCACCCGAATCAGTAGCGGAAATAGCAGGTGGGCCCGTCCACCTGCCCCGGCTCTATGCCATCATATTTAGGCATGTTTTTGAGGCCGGGCGTATGCGCAGGAGGCGCGCCCGCCAGCAAAGCACATGCGCGGAAAGCCGGCCGCATGCATGGACGGGGAGGGGGGGCGCTCACATTTGTGAACCGGTAGGGAAAGTAAGTGAATACCATCCCTGCCCTGAGGGCACAGATAAACTTCCGAGTGGCCTCAACAGCTCTCAGGGAGAATGCTAACAACCAGGTAGAACATTGGAAGGGACCTCGGAGGTCTTCTAGTCCAACCTCCTGCTCGAGCAAGAGACCCTATACGATTTCAAACAAATGGTTGCCGTCTTTCCCTCCCTCCCTCCCTCCCTCCCTTGTTCTCCCTTGTTCAGGAAATTTCTCCTTAGTTCTTAGGTTGCTTCTCTCCTTGATGAGTTTCCATCCGTTGCTGCTTCTCCTGCTTGTATCTCAGTAGCTGATATTTCTTCTTCACATTCATATTCTCTCTCCCTCCCTCCCTCTCTCTCCCTCTGTCCCTCCCTTCCTCTTTCCATCTTTCCCTCCCTCCCTCCATTGTTCTCCCTTGTTCTAACTGTCAGGAAATTTCTCCTTAGTTCTTAGGTTGCTTCTCTCCTTGATGAGTTTCCATCCGTTGCTTCTTCTCCTGCTTGTATCTCAGTAGCTAATATTTCTTCTTCAGATTCATATTCTCTCTCCCTCCCTCCCTCCCTCCCTCTCTCCATCTTTCCCTCCCTCCCTCCATTGTTCTCCCTTGTTATAACTATCAGGAAATTTCTCCTTAGTTCTAGGTTGCTTCCCTCTTTGGTTAGTTTCCATCCGTTGCTCCTTCTCCTGCCTTCGGGTGCTTTGGAGAATTGGTGGGACTCCCTCTTCTTTGTGGCAGCCCCTCAAATATTGGAAGACTGCTATCATGCCACCCCTAATCTGTCTCTACATTAGAAGACTCCGCCCTGAGTCTTCGGAGAGGGGCAGCATACAAATTGAATTAATAATAATAATACTAATAATTAAAGATATCCAGTTCTTGCAACCGTTCTTCATCTGTTTTAGCTTCCAGTCCCCTAATTCACCTCTGCGCTCTTTCCAGAGTTTCAACATCTTTTTTTATATTGTGGTGACCAAAACTGAGTGCGATATATGTGTAAAAAAAAAAAAGGTTTAGAGGTGAACAAAGATAACAGAATAACAGAATAATAGAATTCTGGGGTGAATAAAATTAATCCCCTCGCAATGGTGAAATCCAAATTTTTTTTACTAGTGGGTGTGGCCTGGTGGGCATGGCAGGGGAAGGATCCTGCAAAATCTCCATTCCCATCCTACTCCAGGGGAAGGATATTGCAAAATCTCCATTCCCTCCCCACTCCAGGAGAAGGATAGTGCAAATTCTCCATTCCCATTCTACTCCAGGGGAAGGATATTGCAAAATCCCCATTCCCTCCCCACTCCTGGGCCAAGGATACTGCAAAATCTCCATTCCCATCCCACTCTGGGGCCAGCCAGAAGTGGTATTTGCCGGTTCTCTGAACTACTCAAAATTTCCGCTACTGGTTCTCTAGAACCTATCAGTACCTGCTGGATTTCACCCCTGCCCCCTCGTCTTTGTGTAGATTAGCAATGTAAAATATTAGATTGCTCAGAAATGGATAGACTGACATTAAAGATAAAAGAGAAGGAAGATACGGAATATTTTCAAATATGGGATTTGTTTTAGAACTGGTTGGATAATACAAGTAGAAATTAGGAGCTGGGGAAATATTGTTGTTATTGTTAATGTAATATTATTATGGTTATTATTTACTTTATTCATTAAATACGAAACTCAGTCAACTGAACATTCAAAAATGCATCACAAATACCATTGACTGGTGCTAATGGTTGATACGGGTTGCTGCCAGCATCCTAGGGATCGACCAAGTACCTTCTTAAGATGCACGATGTTCCAAGTAGCGCAGTTTTTTGCAGTTCCGCTGGTGTTATTGCAGGAAGCTGCAATTTGTTGATGTCTCTTATAAAATTTTTGGACATGGTACCAAGTGCCCCGATGACAATGGGTATCATTGTTACATGTTTCATCCATAGCCGTGTAGTTTCGATGGCCAGGTCGCGATATTTCGTGATTTTTTTTCCAGTTCTTTTTCTTCGAATCTGACATCTCCTATTACCGCGATGTCAATAAATTGTACGTT
Organism: Pantherophis guttatus; assembly: GCF_059756535.1. Classification (NCBI taxonomy): domain Eukaryota; kingdom Metazoa; phylum Chordata; class Lepidosauria; order Squamata; family Colubridae; genus Pantherophis; species Pantherophis guttatus. The sequence continues at coordinate 5,083,844 of NC_142066.1, read as the reverse complement.
TTGGTTTTCGGCAACTGTGATATCTGGTGTGTTGTGTTCCAAGTGACGATTATTATTAATATTATTATTATTATTATTATTATTATTATTATTATTATTATTATTGTTGTTGTTGTTGTTGTTGTTGTTGTTGTTATTATTGTTGTTGTTATTGTTAATGTTAATGTTGTTATTGTTGTTATTATTATATGTTATATAACCTCCCACTGGCCAATTCACTCCCACAGAGAGGGTCTCCTCAGGGTGCTGTCAGTCAAACAATGTCGACTGGCGGCCCCCAGAGGGAGAGCCTTCTCGGTGGGGGCACCCGCCCTCTGGAACGAGCTACCCCCAGGATTACGATTGATCCCGGACCTCCGTACTTTCTGCCGGGCCCTGAAGACTTTTCTATTTCAGCAAGCCGGGCTGGCTTAAAATTTTTAACTGGTCAATTTTATGGGTAAGGGGTTTTAAATTGGGGAAGCCAAATTAATTTAATCATGTTTTAAATTATTTTAATTTTCATATTGTAGGTATTTTAATTTTGGCTGTTCACCGCCCTGAGTCCTTTGGGAGAAGGGCGGTATAAAAATGTAATAAATAAATAAATAAATAAATATTAAGGGACGCGGCGGCTCAGTGGCTAAGACGCTGAGCTTATTGATCGAAAGTTCAGCAGTTCAGCGGTTCGAATCCCTAGTGCTGTGTAACGGGGTGAGTTCCCGTGACTTGTCCCAGCTTCTGCCAACCTAGCAGTTCGAAAGCACATAAAAAAATGCAAGTAGAAAAATAGGGACCACCTTTGGTGGGAAGGTAACAGTGCTCCATGCGCCTTTGGTGTTTAGTCATGCCAGCCACATGACCACGGAAATGTCTTCGGACAGCGTTGGTTCTTCGGCTTTGAAACGGAGATGAGCACCGCCCCCTAGAGTCAGGAACGACTAGCAGAGATGTGCAAGGGGAACCTTTACCTTGTATGTTATATTATTATGTAAGCAGTTGACCGGGACATTACAGTATTCACAAAGTTAATCGAAAATGTATAAATAAACTATAAAACAAAAATTCACCACCAGAGATGGTTAAAGCCAAGCCAAAAAAAAAAAAATCTTTTATTTACACCTTGCAAAAGCTTTGTTCTTCTAGATTCCAGTCACCCCCCGCTCCCCTCTTGGCACCTCGGATGCCAACGCCCCCGTCCAGCTTCAGCTGCAACCCCCGAGACCCTTGATCAAGCCGGCGGCTTCCGGCACTTGACGGAAAATATCCCGAAGGGTCTCGGTTTCCTGCATCAGTTGTTCCACCCGGGTGCGCAGCCGCTCGTTCTCCCCCAGGAGTTCCACCATGCGCTGCTGCGTCTCCATCACCCGCCTCTTGGCCTTGTCGCGGCTCTTACGGACCGCAATGTTGTTGCGTTCGCGGCGCAGGCGGTACTCCAGGCTGTCCTTGTTCACCGATTTCTTTCCCTTGGGGTTGCCACAAGGAGGAGACGGGCTGCAGGCCGGACCCTGTGGGGCGGGTAAAAGAAGAGATTAGAGAAACGTGGGTTGAACCCAGTGATGGCTTTCAAAAATTTTTACTACCGACTCGGTGGGTGTGGCTTGGTGGGTGTGGCATGACTTGGTGGGCGGGGCAGGGGAAGGCTACTGTAAAATCTCCATTCCCGCCCCACTCCAGGGGAAGGATACTGCAAAATCCCCATTTCCTCCCGATCAGCTGGGACTCGGGAGGCAGAGAATAGATGGGGGCAGGGCCAGTCAGAATTTTTACTACCGGTTCTCCGAGCTACTCAAAATTTCCGCTACCGGTTCTCCAGAACTGGTCAGAACCTGCTGAAACCCACCTCTGGTTGAACCCCGCCTGAAGGCAGGACGGACAAGAAGCAAAGGGATGGAAACTCGTCAAGGGGAGAGAAGCAACCGAGAACGAATTTTCCCGAGAGTTGGAACAATTAATCTGTGGAACGGCTTGCCACCAGACCTGAAGGCAGGAAGAAACAAGAAGCAAGGGATGGAAACTCATCAAGGAGAGAAGCTAGCGAGAACTAAGGAGGAATTTCCTGAGAGTTTGAACAATTAATCTGTGGAACCACCAGAAATTGCGGATGTCCTGCTCCATCCCTGGAGGTTTATAAGAAGAGCTTGGACAACGAGTGGTCTGAAATGGTAAAGGTAAATTTCCTGCCCGAGCAGTGGGGTTGGACTAGAAGACCTCCAAGGTCCCTTCCAACTCTGTTATTCGGGTAGGGGAAGTGGGGCTCCCTGTGAAGGAATGTACAGTCGATCCAACCACAGGGAGGGGAAAGGAAACAAGATAGGCCTTAAGGAGAGACGTGCAGAAAAGATTCCTCGTCCCGAGAAAGAAAGAAAGAAGAGGTGAGAAAGAAACTCAAGGAAACCCTACCTTGATTTTATTTAGTATACAGTGGCACCAAATAAAAACTGGGGAGGCTTTCAAATTCTTGCTTCTCTGACCTTCCTTCTGACTTCAGCCCTTCCTGAAACCCGAGCCATGCTTGCTTGTTGAGCTAGTCTACCTCAAAGGGGTAGTCAAATTCAAGACAGGAATATTTTCTCACAGAACGTATCTCAAAATCCCCCTTAATGGTTATTCCCTTTCTCTCCCCCAAAGTCAGGTCTATGTTCTCCCTCGCTCCCTCCCTCCCTCCTTTCCTCCCTCTCTCCCTCCCCCTTTCTCTCCCTCCCTCCTTCCTTCCTTCCCTCTCTCTTTCTTTCTCTCTCTCTCCCTCCTTCCTTTCTCCCTCCCTCTCTCTCCCTATCCCCTCTCCCTCCTCCTTCCTTTCCTGACTCTCTTTCTTTCTCCCTCTCTCTTCTCCCTCCCCCTTTCTCCCTCCCTCCCTCCTTCCTTCCCTCTCTTTCTCTTTCTCTCTTTCTCCCTCTCTCCTTCCTTCCTTCTCTCTCCCTCTCTCCCTCCCTCTCTCTCCCCCTCCCTCCCTCTCTCTCTGCTCTCTTTCCCTCCCTCCTTCTCTGTCCCTCCTTCCCCTTTTCTCCCACCCTCCTCCCTTCCCTCTTTCTCTCTTTCTTTCTCTCTCTTTCCCTCTCTCTCCTCCCTCCCTCCCTCTCTCTCCCCCTCCCTCCCTCTCTCTCTCTGTCTCTCTTTCCCTCCCTCCTTCTCTGTCCCTCCTTCCCCTTTTCTCCCACCCTCCTCCCTTCCCTCTTTCTCTCTTTCTTTCTCTCTCTTTCCCTCTCTCTCCTCCCTCCCTCCCTCTGTCTCTCTTTCTCTCTCTCTTCCTCCCTCCCTCCTTCCTTCCTCTGTCTCTCTGTTTCCCTCTTTCTCCCTCTCTCTCCCTCCCTCTCTCTCCTCCTCTCTCTATCTCTCTTTCTCTCTCTCCCCCTCCCTCCTTCTCTCTCCCTCTCTCCCTCCCCATTTCTCCCTCTCTCCCTCCATCCTTCCTTCCCTCTCTGTCTCTCTTTCTCTTCCCCCTCCATCTCTCTCCTTCCCTCCCTCCCTCTCGCTTTCTCACAACCACACATCAAAGACCCACTTTTTAAAGCATTTGAAACTCCCACCTACAGTTTTTGTCATCAGTTCGAAGCTCAAAAACCACATTAAAAACTGCAGCGCGGTTCCTAAAAAATAAGACTCTGCAAGGACCAGATCAAGCCTAGAAACCGGATTCAGTAAAGTAAATAATAAAATAGATCTGGGGGTTGAAAGCCAGAGCGAGAGACACACATTCAAGCTCCCTCAGCGGAAAATGCCGAAGAGGGTGATTCTATCCACCTATCTGACCTGACCTTTGCATTATTATTAATAATAAATTAATTAAGTAAGTAAGTAAAAATCAAATAAAAAGTAATAATAATAATAAAATAAAGAACAAAAAAAACTAATCATATAAACAAACAAAAAAAAACAAGCAAGAAAAAACTCAAAGGACGAACTCATCTGGGTTTTTTTTCTGCTCTGTTTTCTTTTCTTGCTCACTTCTCCGTGAGCCCCTGTTCCCCACCCCACCTCACCCCCATTTAATTGTGGTCCCAGTCAGGCCGTCCTTACCCCGGGATTTAAGTTAAAGAAAATAAAGCTGACGATAAGGAAAGCTTCGCTTCCTCCAGATATTTGGAACAATGAGAAGTTGAGACTCCAAACCGCTCTTTGTTAAAACAAAAACCATTTCTTTCTTTCTTTCTTTCTTTCTTTCTTTCTTTCTTTCTTTCTTTCTTTCTTTCTTTCTTTCTTTCTTTCTTTCTTTTTGTTAAAAAATACTCAGATGGAAAAAGTTAGAGAGTGATCTTTTTCAATTTATTTGTTTAAAGGATGGATTTCAGATTTGATCCGACCGGGCCCCCAAAACTGCAAGAAGACCGATTCGGTGTGAAAGACGTTGGAATTGTGTCGTTTCAAACTACGGTCCGTAAAAGAACAAGCTGTGGGGAAATGAATTTTAGTCTTTTTTGTTTTGTTTTGTTTTGTTTTAATTTGATTTATATGCCGCCCTTCTCTGGAGACTCAGGGCGGCTTACAATGCGCTAAGCAATAGCCTTCATCCTTTTGTATATTTATACAAAGTCAGCTTATTGCCCCCACAAACTGGGTCCTCAATTTACCTACCTTAGAAAGGATGTGAAGGCTGAGTCAACCTTGAGCCTGGCGAGATTCGAACCTGCAGTAATTGCAGGCAGCTGGTCTTAATAACAAGGTGCTTTAGACCACTGTACTACCAAGGCTCTTCACCCTTCCTCCTCTTCCCCCAAAAATAAATAAATCCTAGATGTCTCCAAGTTTAGGAGAAGAAGGTAGGAAGGACGAGAACACAGAACCAAGAATCTCCTAGCGGTAGAAGGGACCTCGGAGGTCTTCTAGTCCAACCCACAGCTCAAGGCAGGAGATCTTATGCCATCCTATGCCGTTGAATGATTTGTCCGCTCTATTTTTTCAAAACCTCCCGAGACAAAATGAGAGAGTAACAATAGGAAAGAGTACAGATGTAAAAAAAAATTAAGAGTCTATTGGAAATTCGTTTCCTAAACGGCAACTCAACTTAGATGAGGGGGGAAAAAAATCTTGGTTGCAGGAATAAGGAATGCCACGTTTAAGGAAAGGAAGGACTAGGGGTGACACCATAGCGGTCTTCCAATATTTGAGGGGCTGCCTGAAAGAAGAGGGGGTCCACCCAGGAGTGGGCTGCTGGGGGTTCGCAGGGGTTCAAGACAGTTACTACCGGTTCTGTAGGCGTGGCTTGGTGGGCATCACAGGGGAAGGATACTACAAAATCTCCATTCTCACCCCACTTTGGGGCCAGCCAGAGGTGGTATTTGCCGGTTCTCCGAACTACTCAAAATTTCCGCTACCGGTTCTCTGAACTGCTAAAGATTTCCGCTACGGGTTCTCCAGAACCTGTCAGAACCTACTATATTTCACTCCTGGTTCGGGAGAACCTCTAGCTAAGATTCTGTGCAGTTTTGGAGAACTCCCAAATCTCACTCCTGGCTGGCCCCGCCCACCCCATCCCTCCCTTCACAGGAGTCCGTTTCCGGCCTCCAGAGGGCCTCCGGAGCCTGGGGAGGCTGTTTTCGTCCTCCTGGAGGCTCGAGGAAAGCCTCCGGAGCCTGGGGAGGGCAAAAACACCCCATCCCCTGTGGTGCAAGAGGCTGACTAGGCCACGCCCACCATGGCCACACCCACCCGGCAACCGGGCAGAGAACCCCTTGCTAAAATTTTTGAAGCCTATCCCAGGGTCCCCCTACTCTCCAAAGCACCTTGAGGGTAGGACAAGAAGCAACGGATGGAAACTAACCAAGGGGAGAAGCAACTTAGAACTAAGGAGAAATTTCCTGACAATGAGAACCAGGGGAACAACTTGCCACCAGAAGTTGTGGGTGCTCCAACACTGGAGATTTTGAAGAAGAGGTTAGACAACCGTTTGTCTGAAATGGTACAGGGTTTCTGCCTGAGCAGGAGGTTGGACTAGAAGACCTCCAAGTTCCCTTATTCTGTTATTTCCAATTATTCCAAGATATTCCAACTTCGTTAAATTCCTATTAAAGAGAAGTGGGCATTTTCTTCTTTCCGACAAGTTGTCGAAATTATATTTATCTCAGGCCAGCATGAAAACCCCCCGGTCTTGAATGCCACAGTTTCACATATGTGGACTTCTGAATTCCTACGGGAATAGTCGGGTTTCCTTCCATTGTCTTGGATTTTAGGGAGGGCCAATCTCCTTACTCGGCCGTTTGGCTCAAAAGCAGCCCTTGCAAAACTTGCCATAAATATTTTCATAATATTTCTTTAGATCTCCGGCGAAAGGGTTTCGAATGTTTTTCCTGAACCGGCCCTCGCCAGCTCTCTCCTCTCTCTCGCCTTGAAGCTTCACCGAGTTGGTTTCCCCCTTCCATCCGTCTAAAATACACATCCGAAACGGCATCCTTCTTTGTGTTTGATCTACACAATAAATGCGTTTAGACCCACGCCACAAAATATTTTACGGGAGCCCCCGTTTATTTATCTTCCGTCTTTGTGAGCTTCTCCCGTCGCTCATTCCCAGGTTCCCAAAATGGAAAAGTGTAACCACAGCTGCGGTAATAATTAATCCAGCAAAAAAAAAAAAAAAAAAAAAAAGGAGGGGGAATTGTGTTAGAACATCCCATAATTGACCAACTTTTCCCTGCGGAAGAACTGATTCCACCTTTACAAACTTTCAAAGCACTTGCAGAAACAGCTAAGTTTTGGTGGCTCTACAAGAAGGGTTCTTCAAGTTGGGGTATACCAGGGACCCTAACTCTAATTCTCCTTGTTTCCCCGATTTCTGAAATTCCCTCAAAATAAATGGGAAAATCCCTCTGTTCATGGTTTTATTGGATGAGAACGAGTCAAGCTAAGTTCTTGAGAAGTTCTTGAGAAGTTCCTGAGAAGTTCTTGAAAATTCCATCTGAGACCTGATATCAGCCATAGTAAGCCATGACTGAGGTAATTATGGGTTGTTAGATGTCACTGTCGTGCCCAGCTTTGATCGACAGTGATCAAGACAAACCGGTGGGGTTGCACTGTGATGTTAAAGTCGACCATCACGCCAAGCTATGAATAAGCCAGGATTGTGTGAGCCTTGATGAGGTTTGCTTCTCAGAACTCTTCCTGGCATTTGCCTGATCTTGCGAACTTAACAACTTGTACATACCATCATTTTCTTAATACCGTGTTTCCCCGAAAATAAGACCGGGTCTTATATTAATTTTTGGTCCAAAAGATGCATTAGGGCTTATTTTCTGGTTAGGTCTTATTTTGGGGGGAATTATGGTACTAAATGCACCCCTCTGGCTGACAATCTTAACTGGGGCTTATTTTTGGGGGGGGCGTAGGGCTTATGTTACGAGCATCCTGAAAAATCATGCTAGGACCGGTGGTGGGTTGCTCCCGGTTCGGTCCGGTTCTTGTGAACCGGTAGAAACGGCGGCGGGAGAGTCCGGCCAACCGCCACGATGTAATCACCGACGATCTGCGCATACGCGTTGCGAACCAGTCGATAGTAAAGGTAAGTGGAACCCACCCCTGGCTAGGACTTATTTTCCGGTTGGATCTTATTTCCGGGGAAACAGGGTAGGCCCACTTAATACTTCCAGTTTTCTTAACAGGTTTTCATGTTACGTATTTCTGCTTATTTTTTGGCGTGGCTGAGCTATCTTTAAAAACCGTAACAGAGCCATGATGGTGTTGATCTCAGTCTGTGAACGGTCCTATTTTCATGGTTTCTTGGGGCTCTTTTGAGGACGGGAGAAAGACTAGGGGAACCCCACACCGAGAAAGGAGCAGGCCAATATTACCAATAAGAATTTTGCAGAATTGGGAGTCAAAGCCCGGTTAAATGAGACTAGAATCCTAAAATTCTAGCCTCTCCAATTCTAGTCTCTAATCTAAAATTCTTCAAGACGAAAAAGATCTTCTGCAGTCACGACATAAGCCTAAGACTGAAAATCGGGCTTGTTAGATGTTACGTCTTTTCTATCCTGCTCTACGGAGTAGAGAGTTGGTCTCTGACAGAAAGCCACTGGAAGAGACCAGAAGCATTTGAAATGTGGATTTGCAGACGGCTGTTACGTATAAGCTGGGCTAATAAAATCAAAAATGGGGAGGGGATAAGCCGCCTGGAAAAGCCAAGGGAAATCCTCAAAGCCATTAAAAAGCGAAAGTTAGAATATTTCGGACTTGTGAGGCGACACCCAGAAAAATACGGCATCCTTCACTTAATCCTCCAAGGAAAGATTGAAGGCGAACGAGGTCCAGGCAGAAGAAGCAAAACATCATGGCTTCAAAATCTTAAGGGACTGGTTTGGACAAAACTCAGCAGCACTTTTTCATGCGGCTGTTGACAAAAATAGGATTGCCAACACGATCGCCAACATCCGATGACGGATATGGCACAAGAATTAGAAGAAGAAGGATCCTAAAATGGGGACATTACAGAATCTGGGTTGTTAGGGAAAGGAATTAAAAACAGGGACTCTGGAAAACGTACCTTTTCTATTCAATATTTGCCTTCATTACCCAAAGCGATATCCTCTAAATTAACTCTTTAATCGGTGGTGGTATTCAGCCGGTTCGGTGCGCAGCGAACCGGCGGTAAAATGATGTGAAACCCAGTGGGTTTTTTTTTAACATTGAAGACAGTTAAACACTGTCTTTAATCCAGTGTGTCTCAACCTTGAAAACCTTTAAGATGGGTGGACTTCAATTCCCAGAATTCTGGAAGTTGCCAGCACTGATAAACGCCGTTTTAACCTTTCGGGCCTCCGTTTTTCCTTCTTCTTGTGTCCAATTATGGAGCGTCAAGAGCTTAAGAGAAGGTCCTTTTTCAGTCCTTCTCCATGAAACCGATGGCGCTGTAGAAAACCCCCCCAGAGATCACAATACATGTCTTCCTCCTCCTGCCTCATTCTATCCTGTCTGCACAATCCAGGGAATTGCGCCTGTTTCCTTCTGCTCTCCCACAGATCAACCTGCCCCTGAGCGATGGGGCGTCAATCAAGATGGAAAACAGTACTTTCCAAGCGCAGAGAGGAGCAACCAAGATGGTTAGGGAGCTGGAGGCTGAAACGCACGAAGAACGGTTGCAGGAATTGAGTATAGTCTAGTGAAAAGAAGGTACTAGGGGTGTGACATGATTGCTATCATGTCTTCCAATATTTGAGGGGCTGCCCCAAAGAAGAGAGGGTCCACCAATTCTCCAAAGCACCTGAAGGCAGGACGAGAAGCAACGGATGGCAACTCATCAAGGAGAGAAGCAACCTAGAACTAAGGAGAAATTTCCCAACAGTGAGAACAATTAGCCGGTGGAACAACTTGCCTCCAGAAGTTGTGAATGTTCCAATACTGGAAGTTTTGAAGATGTTGGACAACCATTTGTCTGAAGCAGGGGGTTGGACTAGAAGACCTCCAAAGTCCCTTCCAACTCTGTTATTCTGTTTTGTTCTCCAAGGGTGTATAACTGAGTTTTAAAGACTCGTTCTACTTGCAGTGATAATATTCTAGGAGGTCAACTGTAGGAACCAACATTGATCAGAATAGACCTGGAAGGGACCTTGGAGGTCTTCTCCAGCAGTCTCAAGCAGCAGACACAATCCTATTTCAGACAAATGACTGTCCAATCTCTTCTTAAAAACCCTCCAGTGATGGAGCATTCACAACTTCTGGAGGTTAATTGTTAATGGTTAATTGTTCTACCTGTCAGGAAGTTTCTCCTTAATTCTAGGTTGCTTCTCTCCTTGATGGGCTTCCATCTGTTGCTTCTTCTCCTGTCTTCAGGTTGACCATCTCTTCTTTGTGGGCAGCCCCTCAAATATTGGAACACTGTTAATCATGACTCCCCTAGTCCATCTGTTGTTTCTTGTTGGCAGGTAGAATTGGGGGTCTCCAAGTTAGAGAAGGGTAACGGGGGGAGGGGAGGGTCTTCTCCATCCTTACCTTGAGCACTCTCAAAGCTTGTCCGGTCCGCGGTCCCGGTTGGGTGAGGGTCACCTGGGCACAGTGGGCAGCTGGCAAGTGCATGGCGGCGTACGGGTGGCGTGCGGCCCCTCGCCCTGCCTCTCCACCTCGAGGTTCTTCCTTGACAGCAACTGATCGCGGATCAAAGGGGGCCAGGCCTTTGCGTTCCCCTCCGAAAGAGAGGAAGGGGTACGGGTCGGTGGGGAAGTAGTTTGGGAAGGGGGTTCCCTTGGGCAGCCTCTGCTGGTTGCCTTGCAGCAACTCCGACAGCAACTGTTCGTCCCCGATGTAGGAGGCCAACTCCGATTCGCACAAAGGGGCCAAGTCGCTTCCGGTGGACCTCGCAGGAGCCATTTCTAGAGCTTGGTAGTGCCTCTCGCCCTCAAAGTAGCCTCCTTGGGACATGGTAGAAGACCCAACGCCAGTTCCTCTTTCTCCCTGACCTTCGGAAGGCTCCAACCCACGTCTTTACGGGCACCTTATCTCTGAAGGTCTTCTCCTCTTTCGAAGTCTAGCTGCCTCCTTCGTGGGACGTCGTTATTTCTCTCTCTTCTCCCAGATGGGTCTCCTTCTGGTTTTCTTCTGGACCTCGGCAAGCGGGATTGTCTCGTCTTTGTCCTCACCTTGGTGGTCGCCAATTCTCCAAGATGTCCAAGCGGGGTTTTTTTGGGGGTGGGGGGTGTCTTCTTCTCCCTGTCTCTGCTGAATTCCTCTATTCCTTTTGATCTACCTATCTCGCCTTGGTTCCCTCTTTTTTCTCTCTCTCTCTACCCTGTTCCTCTGCTTGCCTGCCCCTTCCTTCCTCTTTCTACGCTGCACCCCAGCCCTGCTCGTAAAAAATAAAAAAAAACCAAAAAAAAAAAAAAGACCAATTCACCCAACAATGTCTTCTTCTCAACCTGGTCCACTCTGGAAGTTCTTCTCCTCCCAACCCGTCACACAAAGAACATCCTAAGAAGTATCCTTCACTGTTATTGCTGCTTTTCCGGGGCTAAGAGGCCCGGCTGGCTTCCTACCCACCTTCCGACCCACTGACCCATTTCAGAATCCAGGCAGAGGCGGGTTTTTGTCTCCTTTCGGCAATTGTTCTCCAGCAAAGTGGTAGCTTGCAGGTTCCTGTTTGTGAGGAGATCTCCAGATATTTCTCAATCTTTTTTTTTTTTTTCCCCAATCCTACCTCAGGTTGAGTTACGATCGTCGCCACATCCAGCCTCCAAAAGCACAATTTGCAAGACGTAAAGAAGGGACTCCTTTAAGAAGCGGAACTGAACGGGGCCTACCTCAAAACATTGTCTGTGTGTTGATTTTTTTTTGGTTGTTGTCTTGTTATCAATGGCTGACAAATTCTCATTTTTGTCACGGAAGAGAGAGGTCCTTATTATTATTATTATTTTTTTTGAAAAGGCCTGCTGTGATGATCTTGGGTTTCTCTTAAATGAGGAGACCCCCCCCAAAAATGATACGGAGACTCTAGAAAGAGTTGTCGAGAAGAGTAACAAAGATGATTAAGGAGAGGGCTGGGCTTCAAAAATTTTAGCAAGGGGTTCCCTGCCCGGTTGCTGGGCGGGCGTGGCCATGGTGGGTGTGGCCTAGTCGGCCTCCTGCACCACGACAGAAGGGGGGGTGTTTTTGCCCTCCCCAGGCTCCAGAGGCTTTCCTCGAGTCTCCAGGAGGGCGAAAACGGTCTCCCCCGGCCCTCCGGAAGCCCTCTCGAGGCCGGAAATGGGCCTTTTCTGGCCTTCCCAAACTTCCGGTAGGCCCGTTTTTCATCCTCCCCGAGCCTCCATACATGCCCTGCACTTACCTACATCCAAAACGGGCTGCATGGTGACTCCTGGGAGGGGAGGGGTGGGCGGGGCCAGCCAGCAGTGGGATTTGGGAGTTCTCCGAACTGCACAGAATCGTAGTTAGAGGTTCTCCCGAACCCCTGGGAACCCCAGGGGGGAATAGAGGCTAAAACATATAAAGAACGGTTGCTGGAACTGGGTATGTCTAGTCCAGGGGTCAGCAATCTTTGGCTCTGGAGCCGCATGTGGCTCTTTCACCCCTCTGCTGCGGCTCCCTGTCTCTCAAAATATGTGTCACCACCACCAATGTGCAACACCCACCGGCACGCGATTTATTGAGCTTTTCAACCCCCGGTAGGCCGACCATGGATAAATCCAAGAAAAGGAAAGTTTCAGAAGAAAACAGAACATTTAATTCGACTACATATGCTAGTTTTGTGGCTGCTCAAGAAATAGTCAGTCACGGGAAGGGTTTTGTGGCTCCCGGTGTTTTCTTTTCTGTGGGAAACGGGTCCAAATGGCTCTTTCAGTGTTTAAGGTTGCAGATCCCTGGTCTAGTCTGATGGAAAGAAGGACTTAGGGGAGACGTGATAGCCGTGTTCAGATATCTCAGGGGCTGCCCCAAAGAAGAGGGAGTCAAGCTATTCTCCAAAGCACCCGAGAGTAGGACAAAAAGCAACGGATGGAAACTCATCAAGGAGAGAAGCAACCTAGAACTAAGGAGGAATTTCCTGACGGAACAATTAATCAGTGGAACAACTTGCCTCCAGAAGTTGTGAATGCTCCAATACTGGAAGTTTTTAAGAAGAGGTTGGTTAACCATTTTTCTGATGTGGTGGAGGGTTTCCTGCCTAAGCAGGGGGTTGGACTAGAAGACCTCCAAGGTCCCTTCAACTCTGGTATTCTATTTCTATTTCTAAATGGTAATTAGCCTTTTTCCTAAATACCCAAGGTGGATATTTAGACCCAAAGGCCAAAAAGACAGCAAGCTAAAAAGACCGGAGGACGTGCAAAATTAATATATACTTGTGTTTTTTCTCCAACCTTGGCAAAGTTAAGATGGGTGGACTTCAACTCCCAGGATTCCCCCAGCCCGCATAGGGAATTCTGGGAGTTGAAGTCCACCCATCTTAAAGCGGTTGATAAATGCCGTAATAGGCATTCGGAGAATGCAAAAAGGGTGAAGGCACCCAAGTGTATGTTTAGAAAAAAAAAAAGAAAGTTAGGAAGAATGTAACGATTATATATTTTATTTATTAATTAATTACATTATTTATTTGTTTGTTTGTTTGTTTTAACCATTTATTTAATAATGCTTGCTTTAGCTCCACAGGTTGCACAGAAGTATCATGCGATTCGGTTGTAGCATCTCCCTGTCGTGACTGGTAAATGATAGCTAGTTTAGTCTGGCTTATTCAACCAATCCTGATTAAATGGTGGTTTAAGGAGATGGGGGAATGTAGTACCTGTCGGTCCCTGAAGAGGGCGCCACAAAGCCAAAAATACACTTGCATCTTTTCTTGCCCCATAAGGAAAAAAAAAAAAAAAAAAAGGAACATACCAGTATTGGAGAAAAATAGTGATAGAGGGAGTCCTCGGCTTACGACCACAACTGAGCCCCAAATTGCCATTGCTGAGACCGTTGTTCAGTGAGTTTTTGCCCCGTTTTACGACCTTTCTTGCCACAGTTTGCTAGTTGAATCGTTTCAGTCATTAATTTAGTCAGAAGGTTATTAAATGCTGCATCTGGCTTCCCCGTCGACTTTGCTTGTCGGAAGGTCGCAAAAGGGGGAAATCCTGTGACCCCCAGGATACTACGACCGTCATAAATATGAGTCCGTGGCCAAGCAACTTTAATTTTGATCCCGTGACCGCAGGGATGCGGCAAGATTTGCGTGAAAACTGTTCCTAAAACTGTTCCTTTTTTCAGTGCCGTTGTAACTCTGATTGTTCACTAAACGAATGTGGGCCAGGGGTGGGATTTGGAGGTTCTCCGAACTGGCCATAATGTTAGCTACGGGTTCTCCCTTACGGGTTCTCCGCTACGGGTGAACCCCTAGCAGCCCACCCCTGAATAGAATAGAATAGAAAATAGAATAGAATAGAATAGAATAGAATAGAATAGAATAGAATAGAATAGAATAGAATAGAATAGAATAAGAGAATAGTAAATACAATACAATACAATACAATACAAGAATAGAATAGAATAGAATATAGAATAGAATAGAATAGAATAGAATAAGAGAATAGTGAATAGAATAAATAGAATAGAATAGAATAGAATAGAATAGAACAGAACAGAGAATAGAATAGAATAGAATAGGAGAATAGTAAATAGAATAGAATAGAGAAGAGAGAATAGAATATAGAATTGAATTGAATTGAATTGAGAATAGTAAATAGAATAGAATAGAATAGTAGAATAGAATAGAGAATAGAATAGAATAGAATAGAATAGAATAGAATAGAATAGAATAGAATAAGAGAATAGTAAAGAGAATAGAATAGAGAATAGAACAGAGACTAGAAGAGAATAAGAGAATAGTAAATAGAAGAGAATAGAGAATAGAATAGAATAGAATAGAATAGAATAGAATAGAGAATAGTAAATAGAATAGAATATAATAGTAGAATAGAGAATAGAATAGAACAGAATAGAATAGAATAGAAGAATAGTAAATAGGATAGAGAATAGAGAATAGAATAGAGAATAGAATAGAATAGAATAGAATAGAATAGAGAATAGTAAATAGAATAGAATAGACTAGAATAGAGAATAGAATAGAATAAGAGAATAGTAAATAGAATAGAATAGTAGAATAGAGAATAGAATAGAATAGAATAGAACAGAATAGAACAGAACAGAGAATAGAATAGAATAGAATAGGAGAATAGTAAATAGAATAGAATAGAGAAGAGAGAATAGAATATAGAATAGAATTGAATTGAATTGAGAATAGTAAATAGAATAGAATAGAATAGTAGAATAGAATAGAGAATAGAATAGAATAGAATAGAATAGAATAGAATAAGAGAATAGTAAAGAGAATAGAATAGAGAATAGAACAGAGACTAGAAGAGAATAAGAGAATAGTAAATAGAAGAGAATAGAGAATAGAATAGAATAGAATAGAATAGAATAGAATAGAATAGAATAGAATAGAATAGAATAGAAAATAGTAAATAGAATAGAATATAATAGTAGAATAGAGAATAGAATAGAATAGAATAGAATAGAAGAATAGTAAATAGGATAGAGAATAGAGAATAGAATAGAGAATAGAATAGAATAGAATAGAATTGAGAATAGTAAATAGAATAGAATAGACTAGAATAGAGAATAGAATAGAATAAGAGAATAGTAAATAGAATAGAATAGTAGAATAGAGAATAGAATAGAATAGAATAGAATAGAATAGAATAGAACAGAACAGAACAGAGAATAGAATAGAATAGAATAGAATAGAATAGGAGAATAGTAAATAGAATAGAATAGAGAAGAGAGAATAGAATATAGAATAGAATTGAATTGAATTGAGAATAGTAAATAGAATAGAATAGAATAGTAGAATAGAATAGAGAATAGAATAGAATAGAATAGAATAGAATAAGAGAATAGTAAAGAGAATAGAATAGAGAATAGAACAGAGACTAGAAGAGAATAAGAGAATAGTAAATAGAAGAGAATAGAGAATAGAATAGAATAGAATAGAATAGAGAATAGTAAATAGAATAGAATATAATAGTAGAATAGAGAATAGAATAGAATAGAATAGAATAGAATAGAATAGAAGAATAGTAAATAGGATAGAGAATAGAGAATAGAATAGAGAATAGAATAGAATAGAATAGAATAGAATTGAGAATAGTAAATAGAATAGAATAGACTAGAATAGAGAATAGAATAGAATAAGAGAATAGTAAATAGAATAGAATAGTAGAATAGAGAATAGAATAGAATAGAATAGAATAGAATAGAATAGAATAGAATAGAATTGAGAATAGCAAATAGAACAGAATAGAATAGTAGAATAGAATAGAGACTAGAATAGAATAGAATAGGAGAATAGTAAATAGAAGAAAATAGAATAGAACAGAACAGAGAATAGAATAGAGAACAGTAAATAGAATAGAATAGAGAATAGAATAGAATAGAATAGAATAGAATAGAATAGAATCTTACTGTCACTTTAAATTGTGCACTAATCGCCATACATTAAAATGAGATTTCGTTGCATTCAGCTCTCAAAAGATAACCATTATGCATACACCCACATACACACACGTGTGTGACACAGAGAAACACCACAGTCTAATTCGATTGTATACAGTGGTGGGATTCAGCCGGTTCACACCGCTTCAATAGAACCAGTTGTTAACTGCTCAGTCCGGCGAACCGGCTGAAGCCTCGCCCCTCCCTCCCAATCTCTCTTCGCCAGGCGGCTCGTCTTGCCACCTTTGCCACTTCCTAGAGCCGCTTCGTGCTGTGATGTCACCCGAGGGGAGGGTAGCAGGAGCAGGGAGGCTCACTTGCTCTCTTTTTCTGTGCCTGCACCATTCGGCCTTTCGTTTTCCTTTTTGACGTCCGAGCCATGCAACTGCCACCATGGGCCATCAGCAGCTGTACTGGAGCCACCCCAGGAAGTTCAGGCAGGGCTTGTGCTCCTAGTAGGTCTCTGACCCTCCCATCTTTCGGCCTCTGCCAGGCCCAGCGCCAATGCCGTCTGGTGCACACCGGCCTCTGCAACCAGGCCTGGCAGTGGAGGGAACACGGGATCGTCCAGCAGCTACACATACAGCTGCAAAAGGAAGAGAGGCCAGGTACTTCCCAACTCCCCTTGTCCCAGAAGCACTCCCCTCTCTGCTAATGGCCGCCCTCTTCTCCCTCTCCCTCCTCGCTGCTGGGCGATCCCGTGTGAAGAAGAGGACGAACACACTTTTTAAAAAAGTACTTTTAACGAAGCCTCCAATGCAGCAGCCAAGATCCAATCCCTCTTGGCACTCTGGGGCGGGAAAGCGCCGGTGGGGAGAAGTCACCCCGCAGAGTGCAAAGGTGAGCTCCGTGGTGCCAAAGAAGGGGCCGGGTTACCACCGAGGCCGGTCTTGGATGAGCAGGTCTCTCTCCTCAAACGCTCCCATGTTTCTGGCAAGTCCCAGAGCAGAGTGATAACAAACCCTCCACACAAACCTCAAGCAGCCTCTGGCTGCAATTAGTCCAGCCCAGCACTGTCTGCACAGCAATAAATCCCAAATGTATTTGGCAAAACAAGAGCCAAGCAAGGAGTTCATGGAACAAAAGATCCAGGTAATTAGTCAAAAGGAATAAAAGGACTCTCTGGAAGTTCAAACGTTGGCATGCAACACTTCAGGAACTCAGCGTTTGTTCCCGACAAATGCCCCTCCCCACGGTGCCTCCTTAAGTCTCATTCCCCAGGTGTGCCCGGTGAAGATGAGCAGGGCATTCTCAAGCGTAGCCTTCTCTATCTGTGCTGATCAGACTTTCTCTGCACTCTCCGAGCCTTTGCATCAGGAGGGGGTGGTTCTTGCTCCGAGTCTGAGCTCTGTCTCGTTCATCCTGCCTCTGTTTCTCCCGCCTGCAGGCCTTACTAATTCCGAAAAGCCTTGCCTGGACTGACTCTGCCCTTCCCCAGTTTCCTCCAAGGCCAACGGATCTGCCCTCTCACTCACCCTCAGTTCTTGTGCCAGCTCATCTTCCACCGCAGATTCAGACTCCGAAGGGGGCATGACAGTCTCTAACCATGATTCAAGATCTAAGCCAGGTGTCAGCAACCTGCGGCTCCGGAGCCACATGTGGCTCTTTGGGCCCTCTGCTGTGGCTCCCTGTCGGGTGATCCCACCACTGGCTGGCCCTGCCCCTTGCCCGCCCCTCCCAGTCACTCCTCTCCTGGCCTGAGAAGGTAACGGTGAGGGCAGGGGATGGAGAAGTGGCCGGGGCAGAGACAGAGAGATACAGAGAGAGAGGTGGGGAGAGAGGGAGAGAGGGGGAGGGAGGGAGGGAGGAAGAGAGAGATGTCAAAAGGGTTTTGTGGTTCCAGGTGTTTTGTAACAACTGGTTCTCTGCCCTAATGACTGGCTGGGTAGGCGTGGCTAGGGGAGTCATGTGACTGGTGGAAGTGAGTGATGTCGAGTTGGCCACGTCCATCCAGGTTTTGTGGCTCCCGTGTTTTCTTTTCTGTGGGAAACGGGTCCAAATGGCTCTTTTGGGTGTTTAAGTTTGCAGACCCCTGGTCTAAGCACATCGGGCTTGTGAGCAGCATCCTGAATAACGGGAAGCGAGTTTCGTATCATTTTCTCGGCTGTGATGTTCGGACCTCATGAACATCCATCCGTAGGATACTCATGGGAACAGAGGATAAAATAATCAAAACAAATCTATAATTTTCTACTTAGTATGGAATTAGAAGAAGAACAAGTAAAGGAAACCAATGATTGCGTGGGCAAAAAAAATGCGGATACTCAATTGAGCTCGATAGACGGCAACAGTTATGGGAAAGGAACTATAAACTAACAATGTCCACTGCATGCAAAAAGAATTGATATAAAATGTTTGACGGATGGCATATGTCCCCTGAAAAATTGGCAAAAATGTTTAAAGACAAATCAGCTAAATGTTGGAAATGCCATTGAATACCAGGATCTTATTATCATATGTGGTGGACACAGTGGTGAAATCCAATTTTTTTTTTTACTACCGGTTCTGAGGGCGTGGCTTGGTGGACGTGGCGTGGCTTGGTGGGTGTGGCTTGTGGGCGTGGCAGGGGAAGGATACTGCAAAATCCCCATTCCCACCCCACTCCTGGGGGAAGGATACTGCAAAATCCTCATTCCCTCCCCACTCTGGGACCAGCCAGAAGTGGTATTTGCCGGTTCTCCGAACTACTCAAAATTTCCACTATCGGTTCTCTGAACTACTCAAAATTTCCACTACCAGTTCGCCAGAACCTGTCAGAACCTGCTGGATTTCACCCTTGGGCGGACCTGTTCAGAAGCTAGAGTCTATTGGAACAAAATTAGGATTTGGTTAGAGGAAATGACACAACAATATATTGATTTAAAACCGGAGCTGTTCCTACTGAGTATCCTACTAGAGAAAATTAGTAAAGAAAATGTATATTTGATTATTCATATAATAACTGCAACGAGGATAGTATTTATTTGTGCGAAGATGGAAAGTAGAGAAAATCCCGTTGGAAGGGGAAGTAATTAAAACATTTTTAGCCTGTGCAGAAATGAATAGATTAACCTTGATGATTAAAGAAAGAGAGAAGATACGGAATATTTTAAGATATGGGGGATATTAAATGTATTGTATTTGGGGGGGGAAATATTGTAATAGAGAAATGGAAATTATAAGGAAAGAAATGAAGATAGGAGGAGTAATCAAAAAGAAGAAGAAGAAACGTTACTGAAGAAATGCCGAGATGACACACGGAAGGATTGATGTGTTTGTGTATAAAAAAATAATTTTTTACGAAAAAAAAATGAACATCCATCCATAAGCCATTTTCTGAGGTAAGGTTTAACGTTCTTTAAAATTAAAATGTTGCCAGTCACTCCAGGTGATCCTCGACCTATTGAGCCCCACATTCCTGTTGCTCGGCGAGACATCCGTTTGAGTGAGTTTTGCTCCGTTTTATGACCTTCCTTGCCACGACCGCTCAGCGGACCCCTGCCGTTGTGAAGCGAGTCATGCAGTTGTTCAGTGAATCTGGCTTCCCCATTGACTCTTGCTTGTCAGAAGGTTGCAAAAGGGAATCATGTGACCCCCTAGGGACGCTGCGACAGTCATAAATAGGAGTCGGTTGCTAAACGGCCGAATTTTGATCGTGTGGCTGTTCAGAGGATGCGATGGTTGTAAGTATGAAAAAAATGGTCATAATTTCCTTTTTTTCAATGCTGTTGTGACTTCGGTCACTAAATGAATGGTCGTTAAGTCGAGGAAGGTTTTTTTCCCCTGCCAAGCCTGCGATTCTGGGATTTTTTAAAAAAAGTTTCCCATCCAGGTGTCAGCCAGGCCTAACCCTGCTTAGCTGTCCTCAGGGCCAGCTCAGTGCTGCCCCCTGCCATTGAGAAAGACAAGCCTGAATTCAAGGCTGAAGGTAGTGAAGGTAGTTTGCCCACCACACCTGAAATGTAACTCTGACCAGAGGTTGCTCTTTTCCAAACCCCTCCCCCCAAAAGCCCCTTTGATTCTCACCCCCCCCCCCGCCGTGTGCTGAACCAAAGTGCCCTGTTCCATCCTACAAAATTGGTGATCTCTTGGTGGTCTCCTTTTCAAATTCCAACCAGGTTCCACTTGGCTTCCAATTCAGCCAGTTGAATGAAATTGAATCGAACTCAATGTCTGGGGTTTTCCAGAGATGGGGCCCAATCCCTCAAGATGGTTAATTGCTTGACAACTGAAGTATTTAATTAATCCTTTCCGGCTACTAGTTGGGAAACTAACCCATTTGATTTACCATTCTCTCTGTCTCTCCGTCTGTCTCGCTCTCTGTCTGTCTGTCTCTGCCTGTGTCTGTCTGTGTGTGTCTCTCTCTGTCTCTCTGTGAGTCTCAGTCTCTGTGTCTCTGTGTCTGTCTCTCTATCTGTCTCTGTCTCTCTCTCTGTCTCTGTGTCTTTCTGTCTCTCTGTCTCTGTGTCTCTATCTATCTCTGTCTCTGCGTCTCTATCTGTCTCTGTCTGTGTCTCTATCTGTCTCTCTGTGTTTCTATCTGTCTCTGTCTCTGTGTCTCTCTGTGTCTCTGTCTCTCTCTGTGCCTGAGTCTCTGTCTGTGTCTCTGTGTCTCTGTGTCTCTCTCTCTCTGTCTCTGTGTCTCTCTGTGTCTCTGTCTCTCTCTGTGCCTGAGTCTCTGTGTCTGTGTCTCTGTGTCTCTCTCTCTCTGTGTCTGTGTCTCTCTCTGTCTCTGTCTCTGTCTCTCTATCTGTCTCTGTCTCTGTGTCTCTCTGTGTCTCTGTCTCTCTCTGTGCCTGAGTCTCTGTGTCTGTGTGTCTCTCTCTCTCTGTCTCTGTCTCTCTGTCTCTGTGTCTCTCTGTGTCTCTGTCTCTCTCTGTGCCTGAGTCTCTGTGTCTGTGTCTCTGTGTCTCTCTCTCTGTGTGTCTGTGTCTCTCTCTGTCTCTGTCTCTCTATCTGTCTCTGTCTCTGTGTCTCTCTGTGTCTCTGTCTCTCTCTGTGCCTGAGTCTCTGTGTCTGTGTGTGTCTCTCTCTCTGTCTCTGTCTCTCTATCTGTCTCTGTCTCTGTGTCTCTCTGTGTCTCTCTCTCTGTGCCTGAGTCTCTGTGTCTGTGTCTCTGTCTCTCTGTGTCTCTGTCTGTCTCTGTCTATCTGTCTCTGTGTCTCTATCTGTCTCTGTTTGTGTCTGTGTCTGTGTCTATGTCTGTCTCTGTGTCTCTGTCTGTCTCTCTGTGTCCCTGTCTCTGTGTCTCTCTCTGTCTCTGTCTCTGTGTCTCTCTGTCTCTGTGTCTCTCTCTGTCTCTGTAATATTCTAACTCAATGTTTCTCAACCAGCACAACTTTTAAGATGAGTGGACTTCAACTCTCAGAATTAAACTTCAATTAACTTAAACTCCCAGTTTCTTTCCGCGTGCCATCACTCTGTTGAACATCTAATTCTCACAGCTGACAAAACACAATAACTACACAATAATAAGTTATTGTTGCCTTATGTGGATTCACATTAACACCTTAGGTGCGGCTGCAGTATTATTATTTATTCTTCCCCATTCTATTGGCTGTACACTTTAGTATTATTATTATATTCTGTTGTTTTACCGGAGACCAATTCCTTGTGTGTCAAACCACACTTGGCCAAATAAATAAAATATTCCTCAGCCAGCCTTGTGTTTCTCAATCATGGCAGCTTTCTGATAGGTGGACTTCAACTCCCAGAATTCCCCAGCCAGCCTCATGTTTCTCAATCATGGCAGCTTTCTGACACGGGGACTTCAACTCCCAGAATTCCCCAGCCACCCCCACGTTTCTCAACCATGGCAGCTTTCTGACAGGGGGACTTCAACTCCCAGAATTCCCCAGCCAGCCTCATGTTTCTCAATCATGGCAGCTTTCTGACACGGGGACTTCAACTCCCAGAATTCCCCAGCCACCCCCACGTTTCTCAACCATGGCAGCTTTCTGACAGGGGGACTTCAACTCCCAGAATTCCCCAGCCAGCCTCATGTTTCTCAATCATGGCAGCTTTCTGACACGGGGACTTCAACTCCCAGAATTCCCCAGCCACCCCCACGTTTCTCAACTATGGCAGCTTTCTGACAGGGGGACTTCAACTCCCAGAATTCCCCAGCCAGCCTCATGTTTCTCAATCATGGCAGCTTTCTGACACGGGGACTTCAACTCCCAGAATTCCCCAGCCACCCCCACGTTTCTCAACCATGGCAGCTTTCTGACACGGGGACTTCAACTCCCAGAATTCCCCAGCCAGCCTCATGTTTCTCAATCATGGCAGCTTTCTGACACGGGGACTTCAACTCCCAGAATTCCCCAGCCACCCCCACGTTTCTCAACCATGGCAGCTTTCTGACAGGGGGACTTCAACTCCCAGAATTCCCCAGCCAGCCTCGCGTTTCTCAACCATGGCAGCTTTCTGATAGGCAGACTAATATGCCTATCAGGCCTAATATGGCTTCCAAAGCTGACACAGACTTCAACTCCCAGAATTCCCCAGCCAGCCTCGCATTTCTCAACCATGGCAGCTTTCTGATAGGCAGACTAATATGCCTATCCGGCCTAATATGGCTTCCAAAGCTGACACAGACTTCAACTCCCAGAATTCCCCAGCCAGCCTCGCGTTTCTCAACCATGGCAGCTTTCTGATGGGTGGACTTCAACTCCCAGAATTCCCCAGCCAGCCTCGCGTTTCTCAACCATGGCAGCTTTCTGATGGGTGGACTTCAACTCCCAGAATTCCCCAGCCAGCCTCGCGTTTCTCAACCATGGCAGCTTTCTGATGGGTGGACTTCAACTCCCAGAATTCCCCAGCCAGCCTCGTGTTTCTCAACCATGGCAGCTTTCTGACAGGGGGACTTCAACTCCCAGAATTCCCCAGCCAGCCTCGCGTTTCTCAATCATGGCAGCTTTCTGACAGGGGGACTTCAACTCCCAGAATTCCCTAGCCAGCCGTACTGGCTAAGGAATTCTGGGAGTTGAAGTCCACCCATTTTAAAGCCGCTCACATTGGAAAAACATTGATCTAACCTAACCCCGCTCCCGTCTCTTAAAAACACACACACACACACAGCCTAAGATCCTGTTATTTTCATCCTTGCTTCCATGGCACCGTGACAGCTTGCGTGCCGCATCGTTGCCAAGGTGGCACGGAGCCCAGACTAAACTACAGTTTCTCAATCCCGATGGAAACTTGGGCTGCCCCCAGGGACAGGCACTTAGCTAGATGAGATGATGTTTCATCACCCCCCAAAAAAATAATAATAATAAAATAAAATAAAATAAAATAAAAAACCCACAACACAGCCAGGAAGCAATCCGGATGGCGAGTGGCGTTTAATTTATTACATCCAAAACGAAACGGGGGGGGGGAGAGAAAAAATCCCCCCCCTCAAAAAAAAAAAACCGTAAGAGAGAAAAATGAAGAAAATACGCGGGCACCAACGGCAGGAGGAAATTCTCCCAGGATAGCTGAGGTTCCACCACCACCCCTTAAAATATTTCTCTCCCCCCCAAAAATATATATATATATATATATATAAGGCAGCAACAAAAGATGCTTTTCCAAAGTGGGGGATGAGAGAGAAGCAGGAATTGGGGGGGTGCCAGCTCTTAAGGGGTTGCCCCATCCTTTTCCGCCCCATCGGGAGGCACTGCAGACGGGGGAAATTGGGATTGTGTGTGTGTGTGGTGTGGACCCCAGACCCTGCAAGAAGCTGGGGAAAGGAGTGTGTGTATTGTGAGGTGTGAGGGGGGTCGACCTCCCCCCCAACAGGTCCAGCTCCGGCTGACGGGAGCAGAGGAACCGTTATCTAGTGGCGAAAAAAAAAACCAGCGCAATCCATGTTTGGCTATTCTATTCCTTCCGTTGGCTCAGTCCTGGGGCGTGCCGAGCTTTTCTGTGCCGCACATAGGTTCCAGCTGTTCTTTGGTCTCTTTGCTGAGGTCGTTCGCCGCTTCCCCGGCGTCCATCTTGGGGTACACCACCACGCAGAGCTTCTGCCCCACCCGAGTGATGCCATCTGGAAGAAGACCAAAACACGCCACGGGTTAAAAGAGCACAGCGGGAGTGCTCGGGTGTGTGGGTGTGGGTGTGTGTCTCTGAGCTGGGTGGGTTTTTTGCCGACGTCTCACGACCCAACTAGGGAATATCATCAGTGCTAGAAGGGAGGTGGAGTTTGTGGAGTGAAGGGGGAGAGGAGGAGGAGGAGGAGGAGGGTGGGGTCCTTGTTCTCTGAGCTTGGTGATTTTCTGGCAGACGTTTCATTATCAAACTAGGGAACATCATCAGTGCTAGAAGGGAGGGAGACTTGTGGAGTGAAGGGGAAGTAGAGGAGGAGGAGGAGGAGGAAGGGGGAGTGAAGGGGTTGAGGAGGAGGAGGAGGACTGTGGGGTCCTTCGTGTTTTCTGAGTTTGGTTGTTTTCCTGCAGACATCTCATGACCCAACTAGGGAACATCATCAGTGCTACAAGGGAAGGAGATTTGTGGAGTGAAGGGGAGGAGGAGGAGGAGGAGGACTGTGGGGTTCTTGATGTTCTTTGAGCTTGCTTGTTTTCTTGACGACATCTCATGACCCAACTAGGGAACATCATCAGTGCTAGAAGGGAGTGAGGTATGTGGAGTGAAGGGGAGAGGAAGAGACGGAGGAGGAATGTGGGGCCTTCATGTTCTCTGAGTTTGGTTATTTTCCTGCAGACATCTCATGACCCAACTAGTTAACATCATCACTTTAGAAGGGAGGACATTTGGAGGAGTGGAGGAGGAAGACCGTAGAGTCCTTGGTGCTCTCTAGGCTTGGTTAATTTCTTGCAGACCTTTCAGGACCCAACTAGGTAACCTCATCAGTGCTAGAAGGGAGTGGGACTTGCTTTTCGTTTATATACTAGTGGCTTGTGTCCTGTCAGTGTTGGTGGTCAAGCCGTTAGTATATAAACAGAGAGCAAACCCCACTCTCTCTTGGCACTGAGGATGTTACCTAGTTGGGTCATAAAACGTCCGCAAGAAAACCACCAAGCTCAGAGAGCATCAAGGACCCCCACAGTCCTCTTCCTCCTCCTCCCCCCCTTCCCTCCATAAACCTCCTCTCAGGCCTATCCTAGCCCTCCCTGCCTGGGGAGGTGGGGGGCAACACTCACCGACCAGGGTGTTGAAGAACGGGGGCTTGTTCTCCCAATGGACGCCCAGGAAGTAGACGGGTACCCCTGTCAACATGATGGCCAGGCCGATACCACAAACCAACGGTTCCGACCACAAGCTGAAGACCAAGAGGAAGGCCCAGAAAAGCAGGTAGATGATCGGGAAGAACAGGCTCACCTGTGGGGGGGGAAGAGAAATGGGTTGAACCTATAGACCTTAACGTCATCCTCTTTTAACGATCCCCATCATCCCTTGTGGGGTGGAGTCGGGGCAAGTGAATGGAGCTGAATGTTTACTGGCCGGATGCCTTTCTTGTTGCCAGTGCGGAGTTTTGTTCAGCAGATATATTCTCATTGTTGCCCAGAGAGAGAAATATCTGCCTCTACCTAGGATCGAACTCACAGCCTCCTGATTGTGAGGCAAGAGCGCTACCTCTAGGCCACTGCACCAGCTTTAACCATAGGATCATTCTCTTATAATGACCCCATCATCCCTTGCGGGGTGGAGTCGGGGGCAAGTGAATGGAGCTGAATGTTTACTGGCCGGATGCCTTTCTTGTTGCCAGTGCGGAGTTTTGTTCAGCAGATATATTCTCATTGTTGCCCAGAGAGAGAAATATCTGCCTCTACCTAGGATCGAACTCACAGCCTCCTGATTGTGAGGCAAGAGCGCTACCTCTAGGCCACTGCACCAGCTTTAACCATAGGATCATTCTCTTATAATGACCCCATCATCCCTTGCGGGGTGGAGTCGGGGCAACTGAATGGAGCTGAGTGTTTACTGGCCGGATGCCTTTCTTGTTGCCAGTGCGGAGTTTTGTTCAGCAGATATATTCTCATTGTTGCCCAGAGAGAGAAATATCTGCCTCTACCTAGGATCGAACTCACAGCCTCCTGATTGGGAGGCAAGAGCTCTACCTCTAGGCCACTGCACCAGCTTTAACCATAGGATCATTCTCTTATAACGACCCCATCATCCCTTGCGGGGTGGAGTCGGGGGCAACTGAATGGAGCTGAATGTTTACTGGCCGGATGCCTTTCTTGTTGCCAGTGCGGAGTTTTGTTCAGCAGATATATTCTCATTGTTGTCCAGAGAGAGAAATATCTGCCCCTACCTAGGATCGAACTCACAGCCTTCTGAACGTAGACCGTTAACGCCAGGAAAAAAACGCTCTGCTTCTTTAACCAGGCTCTCGACCAGCATTGCTGTGAGGAACAGATCCGTATCCCAAATCTCACTTTCTCTGTACAGGTGGTCCTCGACTTACGACCGCAACAGAGCCCAACATTTCTGTGGCTGAGCGAGATAGCGGTTAAGTGAGTTACACCTCATTTTAGGACCTTCCTTGCTCCAGGTGTGAAGTGATTTCCCTGCCGTTGTTAAACTAGTTAGCACGATTGTTCGGTGAATCTCGGCTTCCCCCTTGATTTGGCTTGTCAGAAGGTCGCAACAGAGGACCACGTGACCGCCCCCCCTCTACCCCGGGGACACGGCAACCGTCATAAGTACATGCCAATTTCCAAGCATCTAAATTTAGATCATGTGACCTGGGGGGGGGGCTGCAATGGTCATGTAAAAAACTCCCTTAACAAGCAGGAGTCAGGAATTACCTCTTTTATTTACCCGACTGTTAATTACGTTCATTCACAGTCAGCAAGGTTTGTCCAAACAGTTTTTCAAAGGAATATTTATCAACACAGACCTTATCTCGCTTGGCAAACTGCCATGTAACTTGTTTCCAACCGCAGTACAAGGCCAAACTTGGCACAGAGTCTCTCAGAGTCACAGAACGGACTGTCAAAATCTCTTTTATTTACCCAACTGTGAATTACATTCATTCACAGTCAGCAAGGTTTGTCCAAACAGTTTTTCAAAGGAATATTTATCAACACAGACCTTATCTTGCTTGGCAAGCTGCCATGTAACTTGTTTCCAACCGCAGTACAAGGCCAAACTTGGCACAGAGTCTCTCAGAGTCACGGAACGAACGAATTGTTTCCTGCGAAAGCCCGCTCCCTGTTCGCTCCTCTTTTATTTCCTATGGGAGGGGCCAATCACCTCCCATAGGTGTGGCTTTTACTCCCGAGTCGACCCTGCTTTCTGAGTCGTTTTTGTCTTTTGGCAGCTCTGCGCACACTGGGAACTCGCAGACGAGGAGACCCGAACTCATTGGGAGTCTCACATTGCAGTGAACAAGTACATACATTCAATTTCATAGCTACTCAGATTGTTGGCTGAGCAGGTCCAAAAACAGCCAGGGAAAACAATTGAAGCCTGGGAAACGGACTTCTTGTCAGTCAACAGGAGTGCTGATTTACCACCAGCTTATCACGTACTTAAAAGTTAACACAGAGGTGGGATTCACTTACCTTCCCTACCAGTTCGCAAATGTGAGTGCGTGCATTACATCCTTGTGCATTACATCCGGGCGAGTGGGCGGAGCCTCCCACAATCACCACTACCGATTCATCCGAACCAGACAGAACTGGCTGAATCCCACCACTGGTTAACAGCACAAGGAAACCACAGCCAATCACTGGCCATCAACCCGCCAATCAACCAATAGGAAGGCACCACATAAATACGAAGCATAGAATAGTAACCCAAAGCACACTGTTTGCTAGAGAGAAGTTCCCTGAGGATGGACTCTCCAGCACGAGTTCGAAAGCTCGGAAAACTAAACCTTGGGGCCCGGTGACGGACCTAGATTGGATCTTGCAAAACAGTCAGATTGCAAGGGTGAAATGCTACCCGGTTCGCACCGGTTCAGTAGAACCGGTTGTAAAAAAAAAAGCTACCGGTTTGGGTGAACCTGTAGTTAATAAATACCGAACCGGTATTTCTGATGATCAGCTGTGCTGCGTGGTTTATATTTGCTAGAAAACAAGAAATCCTGCTTTCTAGTGAATCTAAATCACACGGCACAGTTGTTCCCCCCCTCACTGTTCTACTTATCTTGTCAAGCCTCCTTTTTCCACGCGCAGTGTACGTTTGGTGCACACTGCGCATGTGTGCGCAGCGTGCATTTGGCATGCACTACACATGCACACTTGCAGTTTCCGTTTGGCGTGCATCATTAATGCGCAGGCAGCAAGCCGGTGTGAAACCCCGGAGGATTTCACCACTGTCCCATTGGAAACGTAGAAATTGACTGCGCTCAAAGCAGAGACATTGACCATGCTGGACGTGGAGAAACGACCTCATTCGAAGCAGAGAACTCGACTGTGCTGGAAGCGGCGAAATTGACCACACTTGAAAGGACGAAATTGACTACAGTAGAAGCACTGAAATTGACCGTCCCCAGGTGCCCAGGGAAAAGAAATTCTGTGCAAAAATGAAGAACGGCCGAGAGATCAAAAACAGAGTCGTGTCTCGGGAGGGTTCTTCTTACCTTGATTGGACGAGGCCGATGGGGTTCGCGCCAGCGGAGCACGACCTGCCCAGCCACTGTCACTCCGTAGAAGAGGTAGTTGATGAAACCGACGTAATTGATCAGCGTATATATGTCACTTGTGACCAGCATAAGCAAGGTGGACAGGCACTGCCAGAGACAACATAAAGGAAATGAGCCGATGGGTTTAAACCAGGGGTGAAATGCTACCAGTTTGGGCGAACTGGTAGCGGCGGCGGCGGATGGTTCGGAGAACCGGTAGATGCAGCAGCGCGAGGCTCTGCCTACCTACCCGGATGTCGTTACTTCCTGGTTTTAACCAGGAAGCAACCTGTTTTTGACCCTCTGCGCATGCACAGAAGGTCCAAAATTGCACGGGGCATGTGGGCACACAGAGCGCGCACTTCCAAACCAGTAGGGAAGGTAAGTAGATTTCATCCCTGGTTTAAACTACTGACAAAATTGGACAATTCTCCCACAACAGCCAGCCACATCAGTGTCCGCCACCCTCGGCAGCTTGAAGAGGGGTGGACTTCAACTCCCAGAATCCCTCCAGTCAGCTCGATAAGATGCAGGGGGTTGCCCCTGTGACTATGTAGGACGGATAGGGAGGAAGCCAACTACCAGATCACAAGAACACAAGCGACTGATCAGATAAAGAGACCCGAAACTCATTGGTAGCTTCACGTCGCCATGAACAAGGACATACGTTCAATTTCGCAACTATTCAGATTGTTGTCCGAGCAGGTACAAAAACAGCCTGGGAAATTATTGAAGCCTGGGAAATGGATCCCTTATCAGTCAGCAGGAATGCTGATTTACTACCAGCACATCAAGTACTTAGGAACTATGCTGGCTGGCGAATTATGGGAGTTGAAATCCACCCAATCTTCAAGCCGCCGACGCAGACGAACACCGCAGGTTCTCATTGGATCCCACCCACGTGGGATCTCCCCAGATCACTCCCCCACCCGCTTTTATTTCTCTACCGATGACTCACAGTGAAAAGTAGGGCAGGTATTGGCGTGCACCTTCGGATGTGAATCATTGCCAACACGCTGGGAAGATGTCCTTCGCGGGCGCCAGCGAAAAACAGCCTAGGCAAGGAAGGAAAAATAATGTCGCGAAAAGAAAACAATAGCAAGCGGAGGCAGATATTATTGGCGTGGTTTCTAATCAGCACCGGAGCAGCTCTGTGTTTTGAACACAGCTTATTCATGCTTCTTCGGTTGAAATAATTTAAAGACAAGTACTTTCCCTAGACAGCTTGCGAAGATAAAAATCACCCAAGCAGCCAGCATCAACAATTAAAGCATTGCCCCGGGGTGCTAAAATCGGAGATCCGATTCTCTTTCGTAACGCCGCTCTAAGCAATAAATCCCATTCAGAGAAAGAAGCAGGGGTGAAATCCAGCAGGTTCTGACAGGTTCTGGAGAACCGGCAGCGGAAATTTTGAGCAGTTCGGAGAACCGGCAAATACCACCTCTGGCTGACCCCAGAAGTGGGGAGGGAATGGGAATTTTGCAATATCCTTCCCCCAGAAGTGGGGAGGGAATGGGAATTTTGCAATATCCTTCCCCCAGGAGTGGGGAGGGAATGGGGATTTTGCAGTATCCTTCCCCTGCTACGCTCACCAAGCCACACCCATCAAGCCACACCACGCCCACCGAGCCATGCCCAGAGAACCGGTAGTAAAAAAAAATGTGGATTTCATCACTGGAAAGAAGAATGAATACAGATAATCCTCATGACCACAATGGGGGCTGAAATTTTGGTCGAAAAAGCAGTGCCGTCATTAAGCAGATCAGCAGGGGACCAGATCCAATCTTACGATCATTTTTATTGTGGTTATTAAGCCAGTGGGTTATATGAGTGACACTGGTGCGGGGTTTTAGAGAGTATCCTTGGATCCCTGGAGATCCTCCAATGGGGAAACTAGATTAGATTAACAGAGCTGGAAGGGACCTTGTAGGTCATCTAGTCCAACCCCCCGCCCAAGCAGGAGATCCTACACCATTTCTGATAGATGGCAGTGCAATCTCTTCTTGAAAGCCTCCAGGGATGAAGCTCCCACAACTTCTGAAGGCAACTTCTGTTCCTTCGGTTGATTGTTCTCGCTGTCAGAAAATGTCTCCTTATTTCTAGGTTGAATCTCTTCTTGTTCTGTTTCCATCCATTATTCCTTGTCTGGCCTTCGGGTGCTTTGAAGAATAGCTTGACCCCCCTCCTCTCTGTAGCAGCCCCACAAATATTGGAAGACATGTCTCCCCTGGTCCTTCTCTTCACTAGACTAGCCAGGCCCAGTTCCTGCAACCGTTCGTCGTATGTTTTAGCCTCCGGTCCCCTCATCATCCTGGTTTTCTCTTCTCTGCACTCTTTCTAGAGTCTCAACATCTTTTTTATAGTGTGGTGACCGAAACTGGATGCAGGATTCTAGGTGTGGTCTTACTAAGGCTTTGTAGAGTGGTATTAGTACCTCACTTGATCTGGGTTGTAACCCTCTGCGAATGCAGTTTAGGATTCGGTTGGCTTTTTTGGCTGCCGCCGCACACTGCTGGCTCATATTTAAAATCGAATAGAATAACAGAGTTGGAAGGGACCTTGGAGGTCTTCTAGTCCAACCCCCTGCTTAGGCAGGAAACCCTACACCACCTCAGACAAATGGTTAACCAACATCTTCTTAAAAACTGCCAGTGTTGGAGCATTCGCAACTTCTGTTGGCAAATTATTCCACTGACGAATTGTTCTAACTGTCAGTTAATTTCTCCTTAGTTCTAAGTTGCTTCTCTCCATGATTAGTTTCCACCCATTGCTTCTTGTCCTGCCTTCAGGTGCTTTGGAGAATAGCTTGACTCCCTCTTCTTTGGAGCAGCCCCAAGATATTGGAAGGCTGCTACCATGCCACCCCCAATCCTTCTTTTCATCAAAATCGACGTAATCAGTTCCTGCAACCGTTCTTCATATGTTTTAGCCTCCAGCCTCTTAATCCTCTTGGTTGCTCTTCTCTGCACTCTTTCTAGAGTCTCCACATCTTTTTTTTACATCGTGGCGACCAAAACTGAATGCAGGATTCCAAGCTTGGCCTTACCAAGGCCTTATAAAGTGGTATTAACACTTCACATGATCTTGATTCTATCCCTCTGTTTATGCAGCCTAGAACTGTGTTGGTTTTTTTGGCTGCCACCGCACACGGCTGGCTCATATCTAAATGGTTGTCCACTAGGATTCCAAGATCCCTCTCACAGTTTCTACTATTGAGCAAGGTACCACATATATGGTACCTGTGCATTTATTTTTTTTTAATTTTTTTTAATTTGATTTATATGCCGCCCTTCTCCGGAGACTCAGGGCGGCTTACAATGTGTTAAGCAATAGCCTTCATACTTTTGTATATTTATACAAAGTCAGCTTATTGCCCCCACAAACTGGGTCCTCATTTCACCTACCTTAGAAAGGATGGAAGGCTGAGTCGACCTTGAGCCTGGCGAGATTCGAACCAGCAGTAAATTGCAGGCAGCTGTGTTAATAACAGGGTGCGTAGACCACTGTACTATCAAGGCTCTTTTGTTTTTCTTGCCTAAATGTAGACCCTTAATTTTTTTCACCATTGAATTTCGTTTTGTTAGATAGCGTTAGATATTTAGCTGGTTGTCCACTAAGCAGGGTGGATAAAAATCAATGATTTTTTTTACAAAATTTAAAAAAAAAACGGATTTTTTTGATTTAAATCGGATTTTTTGATTTAAATCAGATTTTTTTGATTTTTATTGAATTTATTTTAATAAAAAACTTTTGGGGTAAAAATCTATCGTAAGATAGTTTTCTATTTAAGATACATAAACAATTTAGTTTATTCAGCATGAAATGGAGCTTAGTTACGTAGCACAAGGCTGTATATTCTGCAACACTGGGACTATCGGTGAGTCAACAGCAGGTCAAAGGAGTAGCAGAGATGACAGTTGCTCTTTAAAAATTATGATTTAAATCGAGTTGATTTAAATCAAGCCTTTTTACTAGTGATTTAAATCATGATTTAAATCATGATTTAAATCGACTCGATTTAAATCAAATCCACCCTGCCACTAAGACTCCAAGATCCCTTTCACAGTGACTGCTATTAAGCCTGGTTTCACTCCGTCTATATGGTCTACTTTGAGTTTTTCTTGCCTAAGTGTAAGACTTTTCTCTACGTTGAATTTCATTTTGTTAGATAGGGCCCAGGCTTCAGGTCTGTCAAGATCCATCTGGGGTGTTAGCTATTCCTGCCAGCTTCGTATCATCCGCAAATTCAACTGTGATCAAGGTTGGGAAATCCACCCTGTCGGTTGGAGGTCAGGTCTCTCTACTCACCTGGAGGACGTAAAGAGGGATCCGTTGACGCCTCCGAAGGTGGAGAGAGCCACAGAGATGGGCATGATCCAAGCCATCACTCCTAAGAGTTTCTCCCCAAATGTCTGTGGAGAAAGGAACAAGGAGATGTTAGGGGGGGTCCATTCGCCGGGAACCCAAGAGGAATCTCAACGTCGTTGATGGAGACTCACCACCGCCACAGCGTTGGAGGCCAGAAGCTCCTGAGGGGACATGGCCGTGACGTAGGCTACATTGGCGAAGACGTAGACGAAGGTCACCAGGGGAATGGAGATAAAAATGGCTCGAGGCAGGTTTCTGTGGAGGACGGAAAGAGTTGAAGTGGCGGAAGGTTGGAGCGGAGATCGAGGTGGGCCTTCTCCATCTCCCACACCACCCAGGAGGGGCTCTCACTCACTTGTGTGGGTCCACCAACTCTTCGGTGACGTAGTTGAGGAAGTTCCAGCCCCCGTAAGCAAACGATCCTTGTAAGAAGGCCAAAGCAACCAGCCCCACATTTGGAGTTTGAAAGAACTCGAAGGCATTTTTGGGTTCCAGCCAAAAGTACTCTCCTACGTCAAGGACAACACCAAAGAAAACATCCTCAGCCATGATGATGGGGGGTCTCTTCTCTTTAATCCCCCTTTCCCCAACCAGGTGTATCTCCCATTCTCCTCCTTCCCCGTGGGCAGGAAACTAGTCCCACCTTGTAAATCCAACCATCCCAAAATGGCGTCCATGTCCCCCCGTTTACACCTTTGCAAACCTCTCCACCACCAATACGGCAGGAGAAATACAGAATTACAAGAGTTGGAAGGGGTCTCAGAGGTCTTCTAGTCCAACCCGCTGCTCAAATAGAGGTCTCCAACCTGGATACTTTACCACTTGTGGACTTCAACTCCCAGAATTCCTCAGCCAGCATTCTGGGAGTTGAAGTCCCCGAGTCATAAAGCAGCCAAGGTTGGAAACCCCCATTTTACGACTTATGGACTTCAACTCCCAGAATTCCTCAGGCAGCATTCTGGGAGTTGAAGTCCATGAGTCGTAAAGCAGGCAAGGTTGGAAACCCTCATTTTACGACCTGTGGACTTCAACTCCCAGAATTCCTCAGCCTGGGAGTTGAAGTCCCCGAGTCGTAATGTGGCTCAGGCTGGAGACCCCTGCCCTATACCATTCCAGACCAAGGGCCGTCCAATCGCTTCTTAAAAACCTCCAGCGATGGAGCACCCACAAACGTTGGAAATAATACACTCGGTTGGATCCAAGAAGTCCTCACCTTTGCAAATTTGCACAATTCCCATGATAATGATTAAGGCCAGAGCCAGCAGCTTCCCGGCGGTGAAGATATCCTGGACGCGGGTTGCCCAGCGGACGCTGGCACAATTCACCCATGTCAGTAGCACTGAGGAGAAACAAGGAAGACCGTGAAGCAGGCACCACCCCACTGACCTCACCTTCTCCCAACTCAACCCAATGCTTTTCAACCCAAACCGTTTCCGACTCGTGAAGTAAAAACCAAGTCAGGAACATTGAGGAAATGTTCCTGAGAACATTTTAAGGAGATAAAATGCTGGCATCTCATGTAGATTACAGAGTAACACAGTTGGAAGGGACCTTGTAGGTCATCAGGTCCAACCCCCTCCCGCCCAAGGAGACCCTACACCCGTGAGGGCGAACTTATGGCACGCGTGCCACCATATCTGTTGACACACGAGCGTTGCCCTAGCTCAGCTCCAGTGCTCACGCGCGTGCTGGCCGGCTGATTTTTGGGCCTTGTGGGCCCACCGGAAGTCGGGAAACAAGCCATTTCCGGCCTCCAGAAGGCCTCGGGGTGTGGGTGGGGGAGGCCGTTTTCGCTCTCCCCAGGTTCCAAGAAAGCCTCTAGAGCCTGGGGAGGGCGAAAAATGGGCCTTCTGAGCCCACCGGAAGTCGGGAAACAGGCTGTTTCCAGCCTCCAGGGGGGTAGGGAAGGCCGTTTTCGCTCTCCCCAGGTTCCAAGAAAGCCTCTAGAGCCTGGGGAGGGCGAAAAATGGGCCTTCTGAGCCCACTGGAAGTCGGTAAACAGGCTGTTTCTAGCCTCCAGGGGGGTGGGGAAGGCCGTTTTCGCCCTCCCCAGGCTCCAAAAAAGCCTCTGGAGCCTAGGGAGGGCGAAAAACAGGCCTACCGAGCTCACCGGTAACCTTTTTGCCATCACATGCCAAAAGCAGGGGAGCATGGGGGAGTCACATGCGCATGCACAGGGAGCAGGGGACATTGAATTATGGCTGTGGGCATACACGCGCGCGACCATCCCGTGTTCCTCCCGCTTTTGGCACACAACGGCAAAAAGGTTAGCCATCACTGCCCTACACTATGTCTGACAAGATGGCAGTCCAGTCTCTTCTTGAAAGCCTCCAGTGAAGAAGCTCCCACAACTTCTGAAGGCAACTTCTGTTCCATCGGTTGATTGTTCTCCCTGTCAGAAAATTTCTCCTTATTTCTAGGTTGAATCTCTCCTTGATCAGTTTCCATCCATTATTCCTTGTCTGGCCTTCGGGTGCCTTGGAAAATAGCTTGACTCCTTCCTCTCTGGGGCAGCCCCTCAAGTATTGGAAGACTGCTCTCATGTCTCCCCTGGTCCTTCTCTTCACTAGACTAGCCAGGCCCAGTTCCTGCAACCTTTCGTCGTATGTTTTAGCCTCCCGTCCCCTAATCCGGAGGTGAAATCCAGCAGGTTCTAACAGGTTCGGGAGAACCGGTAGCGGAAATTTTGAGTAGTTCGGAGAACCGGCAAATACCACCTCTGGTTGGCCCCAGAGTGGGGTGGGAATGGAGATTTTGCAATATCCTTCCCCTGCCACGCCCACCAAGCCATGCCCACAAAACCAGTAGGGGAAAATTTTTGAATTTCACCCCTACCCTAATCCTCTTGTTTGCTCTTCTCTGCACTCTTTCTAGAGTCTCAACATCTTTTTTTATAGTGTGGTGACCAAAACAGGATGGAGTACTCTAGGTGTGGTCTTACTAAGGCTTTCTAGAGAGGTGTTAGTACCTCCCTTGATCTTGATTGTATCTCTCTGTTGATGCAATTTAGGATACCATTGGCTTTTTTGGCCAACAGAATTGTTGGAAGGGGCCTTGGAGTTTTCTAGTCCAACCTAGAAATATAATGTATATTAATATATTTTTAAAATATTTTTAATTGGTTTGTTATTTTAAACTGGGGCCAAATTAATATATATCTCTTTAATTCTTTTTAATGTTTGTATTGTATGTTTTTTATCTGGCTATACACCGCCCCGAGTCCCTCGGGAGAAGGTGCAGTATATAAATTTGAAATAAAATAAAATAAAATAAATAAAACCTCCTGCTCGAGCAGGAGACCCTCCCAGTAGTCCTCGACTTACGACCGCAACTGAGGCCCAACATTCCTGTTGCTCTGTGAAACACTTGTGAAGCGGGTTTTGCCCTGTTTTACGACCTTTCTTGCCACCGCCGTTAAGCGAATCGCCGCAGACGGTTAGTCAGTCACACGGTTGTTCATTGCATCTGTCTCTCTCCTGGACTTTGCTCGTCGGAAGGTTGCCAAAGGAGGATCACGTGACCCCAGGACACTGCGACCGTCATAAATAGGAACCAAGTGCCGGGCGTCTGAATTTTGACCCTGCGATCGTGAGGATGCGGCAACGATCGTAAGGGTGCAAAATGGTCCGAAGACACATTTTTTTCAGTGCCTTTGTAACTTCGAACAGACAGTAAACCAGGGGTGTCAAACTCAAGGCCTCACATTGGCCGGATTCGGCCTGCGATTCAGTCGAGGTGGTAGTCACTTACTTTCCCTACCAGTTCGCAAATGTGAGCGCGTGCGCATGTATGCTTCACTCGCATGTGCCACTTTCACGCATGCGCACGTCCTTCCCGCATACACGTTGTTCGTGCTCCCGGCCTCAAAAACGTGCCTAAATAGAATAGCATAGATCCGGGGGTTCGGGGGGGACACCTGTGATTTCCGCTACCAGTTCCGGCGAACTGGTCCGAACCGGCTGACTACCACCTCTGGATGTGATCAGATCCAGTCTTGGAAAATGGGGCCAGCCATGTCGCTTTATCCCGGTCTATCCAATGTGAAGAGGCAACACTGGGCCAGCGTGGCTTCGGCCTGGTCTACCCAATGCGAAGAGGAAACATGCCAGCAGTTTGGGGAGTGGCGTCAAGCCGGCCACGCACACCCGGGCCCCCGAAGTCAACCACAGCCCTAATGCGGCCCTCAGTGAAATTGAGTTTGACACCCCGGCACTAAACCAACCGTTGTAAACCGAGGACTACATCCTGATCAAAAATAGCTGTCCAATTCTCTTCTCAAAAACCTCCCGTGTTGGAGAGAAGAACGCACAACGTCTGGTGGCAGGCAGTTCCGCCGGCCAGTCGTGGAACTCAATGTCGGGAAATTTCTCCTTCGTTCTCAGTGGCTTCTCTCCTTGAGGAGTTTCCACGCATTGCTTAAGAGTTCAGCAACCCGCCGTGAAGGCCGTAACCCGAGGTTAAATCTCACCGAAGAACCCAAGGCCCTTCAACGGTGGCTTGATGTCACCGTTGTCCGAGGGAATGAAAACAGCAGCAGTGACCTATTTGGCCTAAGGCCACCGGCATGGAAAACATCCCGTTTACAGGCCGGCTGACCTCTGGGGTTGTTGCGCGGAAAAAGCCGTCCATCTGAGAGAGATCAACAGAAACTCAAACGTCTTGCGTCACCCCGGAGAACAAGGAAGAACAAGCAACAAACAAACCACAGCTTGTTCCTTCTTGTCACCTTTCCGTCCACGCAGGACAGGGAGAGATTAGCCAGAGGTGAAATGCAGGAGGAGTTTCCTCATCTTCCGCAACCGTCGTTCGGCGGTGTGAAAGCTCAGCGTATCATTTCTAGGCTCCCAAACGCCGTGTGGAAATCTGACGTTTGGGTCATGCTCCACTGACGACGATTCGTTTAGTGACCGTCCAATGGGAAGATGGGACGACGATGAACGTTTTTCACGCACGTGGTCAAGCGAGGCGGCATCCTCGGGATCATGTGATCAAAATTCAGAGGACGCTTGGGAACTGACTCATGTTTACGACAGTTGCGGTGGGCCGGGGGGGGTCATGTGATCCTCCTTTTGCGACCTTCTGACAAGCCAGATTCACTGAACAACCGTGTTAGTTGCTTAACAATTCACTTAACAATTGTGGGAAGAAAGGTCGTAAAAGGGGGCAAAGCTCACTTAACGACGGTCTCGCTATAAATTTCGGGGGTTGGAAGTCGAGAATTCCCTGTGTGCTCCTATATATGGAAAAAAATACCTTCCTGATGGAGCAGTATTGTTCAAATTTAACCACTTTGAAAAGGGGTGGACTTCAACTCCCAGAATCCCTCAGCCAGCCTGGCTGGTTGAGGGATTCTGGGAGTTGAAGTCCATCCCTCTTCAAGTACCCAGATTGATAAACACTGAGATATTCTGGACTTCCTCCAAGCGCTGGGATAGGACGAAGTGGGGAGAGGTGTGGACTTCAACTCCCAGAATCCCTCAGCCAGCCTGGCTGGTTGGGGGATTCTGGGAGTTGAAGTCCACCCCTCTTCAAGAGTTAAGATTGAGAGACACTGTGGGATAGGACAAAGGTAGAAGAGGGATTGACTTCAATTCCCAGAATCCCCCAGACAGCCTGGCTGGTTGGGGGATTCTGGGACTTGAAGTCCACCCCTCTTCAAGGGCTAAGATTGAGAAACACTGAGGGATAGGATGAAGGCAGAAGAGTGGTGGACTTCAACTCCCAGAATCCCTCAGACAGCCTGGCTGGTTGGGGGATTCTGGGAGTTGAAGTCCACCCCTTTTCTGCCTCCGTCCTATCCCAGTGCTCGGAGGAAGTCCAAAATATCTCAATGTTTCTCAATCTTAGCCCTTGAAGAGGGGTGGACTTCAACTCCCAGAATCCTTCAGCCCGCCTAATAAATCTAATAAGTCTAATAAATCAATCAATTTCTCAGTTCCTTGTGATTTTGTAACCGTCCCAGTTCACGGTCAGGCAAAGGAAGATGGGGATTGAAATCCTCACGTTTGAACGGCCTTGGCGAAGAGAGAAGCCGTGATGTCATCGAGCGGATGATGTCATCATCAGACTGGTGACATCACTTCCTCTCCCTTCCTAAGCGGTAGAACGGGTGCGATTTTAATAGTGGTGAGTTTTTTTCGGGTTTTTAAATCGATATAATCTCTTCGCAACCCATGATAGGAATGCAACAGCTTGCCTTCAGTCCCTTTCAAGACTACCATCTGTCAGAAATGGTATCTCCTGCTTGGGCAGGGGGCTGGACTAGATGACCTACCAGGTCCCTTTCAACTCTGTTATGCTGAGTTTCTAATATACCGATATGCTCGAAAACTAGCCTCTAAGACCCTTGTCAATATATGGGTATAAGTAGTCCTTCGCTTACGACCACAATTGAGCCCACGGTTTCCATTCCGAAGCAAGACCGTCGCTAAGTGAGTTTCGTCCCAATTTAACCACCTCCCTTGCCGCAGTTGTTAAGTGAATCCTTGCAGTTGTTCAGCTAGTAGAGGGGTCTGCCACCTTAAACACTCAAAGAGCCATTTGGACCCGTTTCCCACAGAAAAGAAAACACCGGGAGCCACAAAACCTGGGTGGGCGTGGCCAACTCGACATCACTCACTTCCACAAGTCACATGACCCCTCCCCAGCCACGCCTCCCCAGCCAGTCATTAGGGCAGAGAACCAATTGAGTTCTCTGCCCTAATGAGTCCGAAAGGAGTCCGAAAGGAGTCCGAAAGGAGAAGGGCGGTATAGAAATTTGAATAATAAAATAAATAAATAAATAATAATTGTTAAAAACCCCGGGAACCACAAAACTCTTTTAACATTTATTTATTTATTTATTTATTGAATTTCTATACCGCCCTACTCCCGAAGGACTCAGGGCGGTGCACAGCCATGAAATAAAACACATAGATATACAAAATTTAAAATCGAATAAAATGAATTAAATAAATTTGGCTGAATTAATACCCAATTTAAAATACCCATATTTTAAAATCCATTAAAAATCTCTCCCTTCCTCCCTCTCTCCCCTTCTCTCTCTCTGTATCTCTCTGTCTCTGCCCCGGCCACTTCTCCATCCTCTGCCGTCATCCTTACCTTCTCAGGCCAGGCGAGGAGTGACTGGGAGGGGAGGGCAAGGGGCAGGGCCAGCCAGTGGTGGGATCACCCGACAGGGAGCCACAGCAGAGGGCCCAAAGAGAAGGGGTGAAATGCTCCCAGTTCGGACCGGCTCGGGTGAGTAGGTAGCGATGGTGGCGGGCAGTTCGGAGAACCGGTAGCAAAAATCCCTCCCCCCCTCACCCCGAGCCTCCAGCTTGCTTACCTTCGCACACCTGCCTTGCTTCGCTTGCTGTAATCCCTGCAATCCATTGCATCAGCAAGCAACTGAATCTCCCTGCCTGCAATCAAGCTCATCGGTGAGCAGCTCTATCTGCCTGCCTGCAAGTTTTTTTTCCCCTTTGGGAGCTTTAAAAAAAATAGTTATTGGGGGTTTTTTTTAGTCGTTCTTTTTTTAGACCTAGCCATTTAAAGTTTAGGAAGTTTTAAATTTAGCTGCTTTTATATAAAAATAAAAATAAAATAAAAATAACGTAATATTTGTGCAGCTTTCTGAGATTTTGTATGTTTCTGTAGTGTTTCACTCTAACTACACAAACACACAAAATCTCACAAAGCTGTATGTGGAATTTTGTGTGTGTAAAGTGTGAAAGTTGGGTTTTTTGGGGCTTTTTGTGGCTGTGTGAGGTTCCTGCTTGTTGCAGGGGCCATTTTGGGTCTAGCACAGCTGCTTTTACCTTGTGGGTGAGCCAGTTGTGTTGTGTTGTGTTTTGTAGGTTAAAAAAGGGCAAAGAAGTGACATTGACTTGGCCACGCCCACCTGACCAACAAGCCACACCCTCCCAGTCACCTGACCACCAAGCCACACCCATTAATTAAGCCACGCTCACAGAACCGGCAGCGAAAATTCTTAGATTTCACCCCTGCCAAAGAGCCACATGCGGCTCCAGAGCCGCAGGTTGCTGACACCTGAGCTAGTAACACGGCTGTTAAGTGAATCTGTCTCTCCTGGTCAGAAAGGCGCAAAAGGGGATCCCAGCTCCCCGGGACACTGAAACCGTCGTAAGTCCAAGTCAGTGGCCAAGCATCTGAATTTTGATCATGTGACCATGGGGAGGCGGTCACGGTCTTAAATGTGAAATTCAGTCCCTTTTTTTTTTTTAACGCCGTCATAACTGTATCCCCCTTCTTTTATCCCCCTTCTTTTGGTGCCTTTTCCTTTTCGTGTTTATTTATTTTCCCTAAAGGCACTGATAAAAAATAAATATTTACTTTTCAAGCAGGAGCTCATAAATACAACGTCCTCTTAGCACAATATTGCAAAATGAAACAATTGCCAGAGGAGGAAACAAAACCACGTCTGGAAAAAAAAAATGTTATTTTTTCTAGTGACTAAGACCAAACAATTAATTCCTGCCACAAGTAAGATATTAAAACAGGAAGCTTTGCTAAGGGAATATAAGTAGTCCTCGGCTTACGACCACAATGGAGCCCCAAATTTCCTATTGCGAAGGGAGATCGTTGCTAAATGAGCTTTGTCCCACGTTGCGACTTTTCCCGCCACGATTGTTAAGCGAGTCGGCGTAGTTGTGAAGTTACTAACACGAACCTGGCTTCCCCCCACACTTTGAAGGTCGCAAAAGGGGATCATGGGATCCCGCCACCGTCATAAATATGAGTCAGTTGCCAAGAGTCTGACTTTGGATCTCGTGACCAGGCAGCGTGCAACGATCCTAGCGGTAATAAATCACATTTTTTCAGTGCGGTTGCAACTTCAGAATAGTTGTAAGCCGAGGACCTCGTGCCTCTCAGAATGTGTCACACAACTGTAATCAGGGTTTGCTTAGTTTCAATTAAAGGTCTCAGGGAATCCTAGAGGCAGACAAACCACCATTCATGGTTTGATGTGTTTACAAAGCCTAACACTGCAGCGCCCCGCACAGAAAGTGGTTTAATCCAATCTGTGGTTTAACGTGATGGATTAACCCCTTCACAGAATGATGTCTAGGCACTCGTTTTGCCTTCTGGTTAACCGTCTAAGTATAAAGGCTTCCCGGCTTTGCATTTCAAGTTTAATTTTAAATTCAGATTTAAATTTCCACATCCTGCATTTTCCTCCTTGCATGGGGGGGGAGGGCGGTCAGGGGTGAACCAACGGGGAGGGGGTCCCGCCAAGCTTTGCAGATGAAGAGGAAATGGGAACTTTGCCTGCTGAGTTGGCGTCCCGTTTCTGACAATCCAGACAATTTCTGATTTGTTTCTGACAAATCAGCAGAGGTTCAAAACAGGAAATGCAGAGTCTGACAGAAAAACCCTTGGGGAGAAGCAGATCGCGAAGTGAAAAAGCACCAGATGCAAAAATCCTTCAGATCAGAACATAAAATTAATAGAGTCGGAAGGGAGCTTCTCCATCTTGGCGACTTTGTAAGATGGTTGGACTTCAACTCCCAGAATTCCCCAGCCAGCCTTGAGAAACGCGAGGCTGACTAGGTTTGAGAATTCTGGGAGTTGAAGTCCACCCGTCGGGAAAGTCGCCAAGATTGAGCTACCCAAGGTTGACTGGGGAATTCTGGGAGTTGAAGTCCACCCATCTAAAAGCTGCCAAGGCCGGGAAAGACAAGGCTGACTGGGGAATTCTGGGAGTTGAAGTCCACCCATCTAAAAGCTGCCAAGGTCAGGAAAGACAAGGCTGACTGGGGAATTCTGGGAGTTGAAGTCCCCCTGTCAGAAAGCTGCCATGATTGAGAAACACAAGGCTGGCTGAGGAATTCTGGGAGTTGAAGTCCCCCTGTCAGAAAGCTGCCATGATTGAGAAACACAAGGCTGGCTGAGGAATTCTGGGAGTTGAAGTCCCCCTGTCAGAAAGCTGCCATGGTTGAGAAATGCGAGGCTGGCTGGGGAATTCTGGGAGTTGAAGTCTCCCTGTCAGAAAGCTGCCATGATTGAGAAACACAAGGCTGACTGGGGAATTTTGGGAATTGAAGTCCCCCTGTCAGAAAGCTGCCATGATTGAGAAACACAAGGCTGGCTGAGGAATTCTGGGAGTTGAAGTCCACCCATCTAAAAGCTGCCAAGGCCGGGAAAGACAAGGCTGACTGGGGAATTCTGGGAGTTGAAGTCCACCCATCTAAAAGCTGCCAAAGTCGGGAAAGACAAGGCTGACTGGGGAATTCTGGGAGTTGAAGTCCACCCATCTTAAAGTTGCCAAGGCCGGGAAAGACAAGGCTGACTGGGGAATTCTGGGAGTTGAAGTCCACCCATCGGAAAATCACTAAGATTCAGCTACCCAAGGTTGACTGGGGAATTCTGGGAGTTGAAGTCCACCCATCTAAAAGCTGCCAAGGCCGGGAAAGACAAGGCTGACTGGGGAATTCTGGGAGTTGAAGTCCACCCATCTAAAAGCTGCCAAGGCCGGGAAAGACAAGGCTGACTGGGGAATTCTGGGAGTTGAAGTCCACCCATCTAAAAGCTGCCAAGGTCGGGAAAGATAAGGCGGACTGGGGAATTCTGGGAATTGAAGTCCACCCATCTATAAGTCACCAAGATTGGGGGAAACACAAGGTTTTCTGGGGATTCTGGGAGTTGAAGTCCACCCATCGGAAAATCACTAAGATTCAGCTACCCAAGGTTGACTGGGGAATTCTGGGAATTGAAGTCCACCCATCTATAAGTCACCAAGGTTGGGGGAAACACAAGGTTTTCTAGGGAATTCTGGGAGTTGAAGTCCACCCATCGGAAAATCACTAAGATTCAGCTACCCAAGGTTGACTGGGGAATTCTGGGTGTTGAAGTCCACCCATCTAAAAGCTGCCAAGGTCGGGAAAGACAAGGCTGACTGGGGAATTCTGGGAGTTGAAGTCCACCCATCTAAAAGCTGCCAAGGCCGGGAAAGACAAGGCTGACTGGGGAATTCTGGGAGTTGAAGTCCACCCATCTAAAAGCTGCCAAAGTCGGGAAAGACAAGGCTGACTGGGGAATTCTGGGAGTTGAAGTCCACCCATCTTAAAGTTGCCAAGGCCGGGAAAGACAAGGCTGACTGGGGAATTCTGGGAGTTGAAGTCCACCCATCGGAAAATCACTAAGATTCAGCTACCCAAGGTTGACTGGGGAATTCTGGGAGTTGAAGTCCACCCATCTAAAAGCTGCCAAGGTCGGGAAAGACAAGGCTGACTGGGGAA
This sequence comes from Pantherophis guttatus, assembly GCF_059756535.1. NCBI lineage: Eukaryota > Metazoa > Chordata > Lepidosauria > Squamata > Colubridae > Pantherophis > Pantherophis guttatus. The sequence continues at coordinate 5,039,759 of NC_142066.1, read as the reverse complement.
TTCTGGGAGTTGAAGTCCACCCATCTAAAAGCTGCCAAAGTCGGGAAAGACAAGGCTGACTGGGGAATTCTGGGAGTTGAAGTCCACCCATCTAAAAGCTGCCAAGGCCGGGAAAGACAAGGCTGACTGGGGAATTCTGGGAGTTGAAGTCCACCCATCTTAAAGTTGCCAAGGCCGGGAAAGACAAGGCTGACTGGGGAATTCTGGGAGTTGAAGTCCACCCATCTAAAAGCTGCCAAGGTCGGGAAAGATAAGGCGGACTGGGGAATTCTGGGAATTGAAGTCCACCCATCTATAAGTCACCAAGGTTGGGGGAAACACAAGGTTTTCTGGGGAATTCTGGGAGTTGAAGTCTACCCATCGGAAAATCACTACGATTCAGCTACCCAAGGTTGGCTGGGGAATTCTGGGTGTTGAAGTCCACCCATCTAAAAGCTGCCAAGGCCGGGAAAGACAAGGCTGACTGGGGAATTCTGGGAGTTGAAGTCCACTCATCTTAAAGTCGTCAAAATTGAGAAACTCTTGCTTTAGAGGGTTTCGATGGTCTCCTTTTCGAGGGGCAAAACCACGTGGAGGGGAGGCGAACAGGTGAGATTCGAGCAGGATTCAAGTTACACCATCCCTAGCACAGGTGGAAATCTGGGCGATAGATTAAAATCTCCGTTCGGAGATCCCAGAAGGGGAGTTTTTCTGCTGACTAGATCCTGCCGGTGGGTTTCAGCACCTCTAGGATCAAGGCTGATCTGGGAAATCCGCAAATAGACGGGCGAAACTGACTGTGCCATTTTCGGGCTGTTTTGGGGGTTTTTCAGGCCGTTTTCAGGATGTTTTTCGGGCCAAAACACGGCCTGAAAATGGCTCAAAAAACCGGCAAAAATGGCCAAAAAACAGGCCGTTTTCAGCTGGTTTTGGGGCCATTTTCAGGCTGGTTTTCAAGATGTTTTCAGGATGTTTTTCGGACCAAAACACGGCCTGGAAAATGGCAAAAATGGCCAAAAAACAGGCTGTTTTTTGGGCCATTTTCAGGCTGTTTTTTTGGGCCATTTTGGGGCTGTTTTTTTGGGGCCGTTTTGGGGCTGTTTTTCAGGCCGTTTTCAGGCTGTTTTTCAGGCCAAAACATGGCCTGAAAACGGCCCGAAAAATGGCTAAAAGCAGCCAAAAAAACAGGCATTCTCCGTTTTCCGGTGCTCCGGTGTACACATTTCAGTTCAGGCATTTGGTGCCGAAAAGGTTTGCCACCACTGCTCTAGGAAGATCCGGGAATAGTTTTCCAGGAATCAGCTGGTTAGAAACTCACAATCTTCTCCAGATCCCAGCAAGATCTAATGCTGGGGGATTATTCTCAAAAAAAAAAAAAAAAAAAACACCAAAAAAAACAACAGGTCGATCTCCTAGAAGGAGATCGTCTTTCTCAGTATCCTTGGCAGTCACAAGGTTGGAGCTTAGCCCGGCCGGGCTCCGAATTTTTGGAAGCAACCCTGGAAGAGAAGGTGGGGCTGCAAAACTCTTGCAAAATTTGCGAGCACAGCCTGTCCCGGTGAGCGATTTCAGGGCTGGGCGTCCCCCCTCCCCCCACCTCCTCCTGGCCTCAAAATAGGACCCAGCCTTCGGTTCAGCGCGGACACCGCCCGAAATGCCACTTTTCGAGGGCACGCCTCGACGGAGGTGCCCACGCCAGGCCGGCTTGTGGCTACCAAGCAAGGGCTGGTACCAGGAAAAAAAACAACCTTGGAAGTGACCCGGGGTGAAGATACAGAACAGAAACTAACCGGGCAGGCCAGATAAGAGAGATTAAAAAAAAAACACCTTCGGAAGTTTTTTTGGGGACACCGACCGGTTTCGGCCTGCCGGGATTGGAGTTTGCCTAATCTGGTCACCGTATCCTCCTTCTGCTCCGCTCCCATCCTCCCCAGCCGTGAAAGATTGATGGGCCTTGAAGCCCATCAAACCCAGAAGGCACCGAGTTGAGAAAAAGCAAACAGTGAAGAACAGAATCACAGAGGAAGGGTCCTCAGAGGTCTTTTAGAGGACCCTTGAGTCTGAGTGGCGTAGGAGGCTAATGCCTCCTACTCAGGCAGCATTTAACATCCAGCGGCCTGCAATTACTGCGAGTTCAATTCTCACCAGGCTCAAGGTCGACTCAGCCTTCCATCCTTTCTAAGGTGGGTAAAATGAGGACCCGGTTTGTGGGGGCAATAAGCTGACTTTATATAAAATATACAAAAGTATGAAGGCTATTGCTTAACACATTGTAAGCCGCCCTGAGTCTCTGGAGAAGGGCGGCATATAAATCAAATTAAAAATAAATAAATAAATTAATAAAATTCCAATCCAACCGCACCCCCAGCTCAAGCACTACCATTTCAGATAAGACTAGGTGGCTCAGTGGCTAAGACACCGAGCTCGTCGATCAGAAAGGTCGGCAGTTCAGCAGTTCGAATCCCGAATACAGGTCTCCTGCGTGAGGAGGGGGTTGGACTAGATGACCATCAAGGTCCCTTCCAACTCTGTGGCTGTTACGTGGTCGTCCAATCTCTTCTTTAAAAGGAGGAAGGACGGAGGGGGAGGAGGGGAATAACAGAGTTGGAAGGGACCTCAGAAGGTCTTCTAGTCCAACCCGCTCCTGCTCAAGCAGGACACCCTAGTACCGTGATGGCGAACCGTGACATAGGTGGCACGCGGAGCCATATCTGTGGGCACGCGAGCTCAGTTTGCCGACTTATGGAAGTCGGGAAACGAGTTGTTTTCAGCCTCCGGGGGAGGGGCTTCCGGGGGGGGTGGGGAAGGCCATTTTAGCCCTCCCCAGGCTCCTAGAAAGCCTCTAGAGCATGGGGAGAGCAAAAAACAGGCCTTCCGGTCCCACCTGAAGTCAGCAAACGGGCTGTTTCCGGCCTCCGGAGGGCCTCTAGGGGGTTTGGGAAGGCTGTTTTCACCCTCCCCAGGCGCCTAGAAAGCCTCTGGAGCCTGAGGAAGGTGAAAAACGGGCCCACCGTGCCATTGTGTGCCAAAAGCGGGGAGAGCACAGGGGGGCACGTACTCATGCGCGGGGGGGGCAGGGCACATAGAATTATGAGTGTGGGCATGCGCGCAACCCCCCCACGCTCCCCACGCTTTTGACACGCAGCGGCAAAAAGGTTAGCCATCATTACCATTTCAGGATTGGAATTTCCACAATCCACAATTTTCTAGTTTGGCAATTCTCACCCTGGGCCCCGTTTAAAATGGATGGGCTTCCACTACCCAGAATTCCCTCCAGCCGAGGGGAATTCTGGGAGTCGGAGTCCACCCATCTTAAAAACTCAGCCCAGGGTGAGAATCGGACTTGCGTCTATCTTTTCTCCTAAATTCCCGTCGATATTTTTTTTTTCTCCCGCCCGCTGGCTTCCCTCTGGTTTTATCTCTCTTCCTAATCTCCTCCCCGCCCCCCCTTTTCTGGGTCACCTCCGATCTGCCCTATTTAAGCCGCTTATGGTGGTTGGTTTTATTTTATTTTATTTTATTATTATTTTTTGTCATTCCAACTGTGCAATCGGAGATTTGGGCACCGAGCCCAGCCCCGTTGGTGGGGTGTGAGCGGTTCCTTCTTGCAGGGGGGGGGGAATATAGATATCTACCCCCCCCTCCTCCTCCTCCTCCTCCTGTTTTCCTAAGCTTTGTCTCTCGTCTCTGACGTCCCCATTCGCTGACTCAGCACGGGAATAACTGGCTTTGACCTGATTAATAAAGTTTTGCTGATTTGCGGGTGGGGAGGCCTTGCCCAAGCATCCCCAGCCCAATCCAATCTCAGCCTCCCGCTCTTATCCGGGCCTCCCCCGCCTCTCCTGCCCCTGCTGAGAAGCTGGATATTAAAAGGGAAAAAAAGGAGCAAAACCAGTTTGCGCCTGATCTTTCCAGCCTAGGTTAAGATGTCCTAAAGTAGCCTCCAGCAGGATATTTTAACTGCCTCCCCCTTTCTGAAATACTTTTTAAGGTTCAGGCAGGGGCTGAGAAGGGCTCCCCCTCCCCACCAGCTCGCCCCCTGCTGCGAAAGAGGGGGTTTTATGGGATAGGATGGGACGGGGTAGGATAAAGGATAGAGTAGAATAGGAATAGGAATGGGAATGGGAATAGGAATAGGAATAGGAATAGGAATAGGAATAGGAATAGGAATAGGAATAGGAATAGGAATAGGAATAGGAGTAGAGTAGAGTAGATTAGAGTAGAGTAGAATTGCATTGCATTGCATTAGGATTAAGAATAGAGTGAAGTGGAGTGGAGTGGAGTGGAGTGGAATAGAATAGAATAGAAAATATGGACTGGAATGGAGTGGAGTGGAGTGGAATGGAATAGAATAGCATTAGGAATAAGAATAGAATAGAATGGAATGGAATGGAATGGAATAGAATAGAAAATATGGAATAGAAAAGACGGAATGGAATGGAATGGAATGCAGTAGAGTAGAGTAGAGTAGAGTAGAGTAGAGTAGAGTAGAGTAGAGTAGAGTAGAGTAGAGTAGAGTAGAGTAGAATAGAATAGAATAGAATATAGGAATAAAAATAGGAATAGAATAAAATAGAATAGAATAGAATAGAATAGAAAATATGGAATGGAATAGAATGAAATGGAATGGAATAGAATAGAATAGAAACTATGGAATGGAACAGAATAGAATAGAAAATATGGAATAGAAAATACGGAATGGAATGGAGTGGAGTGGAGCGGAGCGGAGCGGAGCAGAGTAGAGTAGAGTAGAGTAGAGTAGAATAGAGGAATAAAAATGGGAATAGGAATAGGAATAGGAATAGGAATAGGAATAGGAATAGGAATAGGAATAGGAATAGGAATAGAATAGAATAGAAAATATGGAATGGAATAGAATGGAATGGAATAGAATGGAATGGAATAGAATAGAATAGAAACTATGGAATGGAATGGAATGGAATGGAATGGAGTGGAGTGGAGTGGAGTGGAGTGGAGTGGAGTGGAATGGAATGGAATGGAATGGAATAGAATAGAATAGAATAGAATAGAATAGAATAGAATAGAATAGAATAGAATAGAATAGAATAGAAAATATGGAATGGAATAGAATGAAATGGAATGGAATAGAATAGAATAGAAACTATGGAATGGAACAGAATAGAATAGAAAATATGGAATAGAAAATACGGAATGGAATGGAGTGGAGTGGAGCGGAGCGGAGCGGAGCAGAGTAGAGTAGAGTAGAGTAGAGTAGAATAGAGGAATAAAAATGGGAATAGGAATAGGAATAGGAATAGGAATAGGAATAGGAATAGAATAGAATAGAAAATATGGAATGGAATAGAATGGAATGGAATAGAATGGAATGGAATAGAATAGAATAGAAACTATGGAATGGAATGGAATGGAATGGAGTGGAGTGGAGTGGAGTGGAGTGGAGTGGAATGGAATGGAATGGAATGGAATGGAATGGAATAGAATAGAATAGAATAGAATAGAATAGAATAGAATAGAATAGAAAATATGGAATGGAATGGAATGGAATGGAATGGAATGGAATGGCGCATACTTATGACAGTTGCAATGATCACCGATCACGTAATCCTCTTTTGCATCCTTCCCAGCTACTTCTCTAGCAAAGTCATTGGAAGAAGCCGGATTCACTTAATGACCGCGTGATTGATTTAAAAATTGCCGTGACTCACTTAACAATGGAAATTCTGGTCTCAATTGTGACGGTAAGCGGAGGAGTCCTTGTACGGGGTAAACTTGAAATGCCAGAGATCTCCAGTATCAAATTGCCCAAAAAGGGTAATTGGGGATGGATGGGATTGATTCGGCCTTCTCGGGGAGTCCTCAATTTATGACGACAATTGGGAGGGGAATCACAAAGGGTGATCATGTGACTCCGCAATGCTGCGACGGTCAGAAACCCAGACAGTCCTCGACTTACGATTCGTTTAGTGACCGTCGGAAGCTACAGCAGCGGCCGTGGAAAAAAAAGTGACTGTTTCTCACACTTATGACCGCTGCGGCATCCCCGCGGTCCCGTGCTCCAAATTCAGACACTTGGCAAGGGACTCATATTTATGACGGTTGAGGCGTCCCAGAGTCACACGATCCCCTTTTGCGACCGTCTCACGAGCAAAGTCCGCGGAGAAGCTGGATTCATTTAACTTAACAACTGCAGTGATGTTTGCCCCATCGTAAAATGGGGCAAAGCTCACTTAACAACGGCCTCGCTTAGCAACAGGAATTTCGGGCTCAGTTGCGGTCGTAAATCGAGGACTACATGTAACTGCAGCTAGCCAAGCGTCTAACTCTTGATCGTGTCCCTTTAAGGACACCGGAATGGTCATTAGTGCGAGAATCGGTCATAAATGCAAGAATTGGTCACAAGCCTTGTTTTTTTTCCCGCACCGTCGTAACTTCAAACAAGTGGCCGTACGTCGAGGACTACCTGTTTATCCTCTCGGCATTAGCTACCAATATCTTTTCCTCTCTTTCAAACAAAGCCAGCTATATTATTCCGTTTTCCATCTCTTTTTTTTCTGTTTTGATGGATGTCGGTTAGCCCTTTTAATCGCACAACACCCCTACGAGGTAGACCGGGGAATAGGAAAAAGGAAGGGAACACAAGGTCATTCAGCAGGTTGGAAGAGCCAACAACAACAGAACAAAACAAAACAAAAAAAAGGCAAATCAGCAACTTGGCCAAAGCCTCTGTCGGAAGGCAAAGCGACAAGGTTTGTACAAGCGAATTCCCTGCTAAAAAGCCCAAAGAGCTGAGCAAAATTGTGATTGGAATTCATTTGTGTTGGTGCATTAACCCTGTTTGAGCTGCCCTGTTTTGATGGGAGTTTGTTGGAATTGCATTCTTGGAACGCTTACGAAGGAGCCTAATTCAAACGCGAAACTTTGGTTTTATTTTTAGGGAAAGGCAAAAAGGAAAAAGGAAAATCAGTCAATCAATCTATCCATCTATCTATCATCTATCTATCTATGATCTATCTATCATCTATCTATCTATCTTATTTTATCTGTATCATCTATCATCTATCTATCTCTATCTATCTATCTCTTAGTTTATCTATCCATCTATATCTATCTCATCTATCTATCATTATCTATCTATCATCTATCTATCTTATTTTATCTATCTTTCTCTATCTCTATTTTATCTATCCATCTATCTCTATCTATCTCTATCTCTATCTATCTCTATCATCTATCTTATTTTATCTATCTATCATCTATCATCTATCTATCTCTATCTCTTATTTTATCTATCCATCTATCTATCTCTATCGATCTCTATCGATCTCTATCATCTATCTATCATCTATCTATCATCTATCTTATTTTATCTATCTATCATCTATCATCTATCTATCTTTATCTATCTCTATCTATCTCTTATTTTATCTATCTATATCTATCATCTCTCTATCATCTATCTATATCTATCTATCTATCTATCTATCTATCTATCTATCTATCTATCTATCTATCTATCTATCTATCTCTATCTATCTCTATCTCTTATTTTATCTATCTATCCATCTATCTATCTATATCTATCATCCATCTATTTATCTATCTATCTATCTATCTACCTATCATCTATCTCTCTAACTATATCTATCTATCTATCTATCTATCTATCTATCTATCTATCTATCTATCTATCTATCTATCTATCTATCTATCTATCTATATCATCTATCTATCTATCTATCTATCTATCTATCTATCTATCTATCTATCTATCTATCTATCTATCATCTACCTATCTACCACCTGTCTGTCCATCTATCTATCTATCTATCTATCTATCTATCTATCTATCTATCTATCTATCTATCTATCTATCATCTATCGTACAAGTAGTCCTCAACATATGACCACAATGGAGTTCAACATTTCCGCCGCTAAGCGAGACATTCGTTAAGTGCATTTTGCCACATTTTACGACCTTTCTCACCACCGTTCTTAAGTGAACCAGAGGGCAGAGGGCACCAGAGGGCAGGACAAAAAAAAAAAAAAAAAAAACAATGGATGGAAACTCATCAAGGAGAGAAGCAACCTGGATTTAAAGAGAAACTTCCTGACAGTGAAGACAATTAGCCAGTGGAACAGTTCGCCACCAGAAGTTGTAAGTGCTCCAACACTGGAGGTTTTTAAGAAGAGACTGGACAGTCACTTGTCTGAAACGGTATAGGGCCCTCCTGCTTGAGAAAGGGGGCTGGACTAGAAGACCTCCAAGATCCCTTCCAGATCTATTCTGATCAGGAATCACGGCAGTTGTTAAGTTAGGAACAGAGTTGTGAAGTCTGGTTTGACATGGCTTATCCGAAGGGCGCAAAAGGGGAACATGTAACCCTGGGACCTTGCAACCGACACAAATATGAATCAGTTGCCAAGCCTCCAAATGTCCATCCCCATGGGGGAATGATGCGATGGTCGTAAGTGTGAAAAACGGTCATAAGTCACATTTCTCGGTGCCATTGTAACTTTGAATGGTCACTAAAAGAACTATTGTAAGATGAGGACTAACTGTATTCATAAGCCATCCCTTTAAGTCAGTGGTGAAATGTAAAATTTGTTACTACCGGTTCTGTGGGCGTGGCTTGGTGTGTGTGTGGGGGTAATATGACTGAGTGGGCGTGGCCATCTTTTTTTTTTTTACTTTTAAAACCATTTTTTCTACAACCTCTTCGGCCGAAAAAATGCTTTTAAAAGTAAAAAAAAAAAAAGCCTCTGATGATCGCGCGGTTCAGCTGGGATCGTCAGAGGCTTTTAAAAGCATTTTTTTCTGCAACCTCTTCTGAGGTTGTAGAGTAAAAGCCTCTGACGATCCCAGCTGACTTGCCTGATCAGCAGAGGCTTTTTTTACTTTTAAAAACATATTTTCTATAACCTCTTCGGTCGAAGAGGTTGTTAAAAAAATGCTTTTAAAAGCCTCTGACGATCCCAGCTGACTTGCCTGATCGGCAGAGGCTTTTTTTCCTTTTAAAACCATTTTTTTCTATAACCTTTTCGGCCAAAGAGGTTGTAGAAAAAATGCTTTTAAAAGCCTCTGATGATCCCAGCTGAGCCGCGCGATCATCAGAGGCTTTTTTCTTTTTTTTTTTACTTTTAAAAGCATTTTTTTCAGCCAAAGAGGTTGTAGAAAAAATGCTTTTAAAAATTAAAAAAAAGCCTCTGATGATTGCGCGGCTTCAGCTGGACAATGAGGGGGAGGGCAGGGATTTTTGCTACCGATTCTCCGAACCGCTCACCTCCATCGCTACCGGATCGGGCGATTCGGTCCAAACCGGGAGCATTTCACCCCTGCTTTAAGTGTCTTAAAGGATACTGACGCTTCTTGACAATATCAGTTTTATAACCTTCTTTAAACTCCGGTTCTAATAATCTTGATTAGAATTCTTGAGGCCTACAGCAAGTTAACTGTAGATTTATTCACCCTGGGAAATAGTGCATATTTAAAGACTACGCCTAGAGCTAAATTCACTGCCTCTGATTAGAGAGCGATTATTCACCAGACTGAGTGCGAGACGGGGGGGATTAAATCCTCTTTACAGTCGGTTTCCCATGGAATTTTAAGCCAGGGAATTTATTATTTTATTTTATTTTTTAAAAAAGCCCAATGAGCTGAAAACGGCCTAGCAATCTTGTGTCTGAGCAGCCGTAGGAGGAATTATTACACAATACGTTCATTTAAGCATATAGAGAGGCTGCAAAACTCCTGACCACCAGTAGGGGGCAACAGAAAAAAAAATCAACTCTTGGCTGCCACCTGGTGGTCGCTCGAAGTTTTGCAACCCAGATCTGGTTGGTGGTTCACTCCCCATGTGGGTTTAGTTAGGAGAACCAGATCTGGTTTCAACTGGTTCATATTTCTGCCTTGTTGAACCCAGGTTTGTTGAATGAATTACCTTTGGCTGAACAAGTCACCCAACATACAGTAGCGGCCAAAATTGTGGAAACCTTTCAGGAAAAGTGTATTTTTGAGGTTGGATGGCTAATAAAACAATTTTTTTGGGGGGGGGAGTTTCAAGATAATCCTATTCCGCTGCTGGAATGGCATAGGAATAGGCCAGACCTTAACCCAATTGAAAATCAATGGAGCCGACGAAAGAAACTAGCTAGTCAGAAGCGACCCAGCAATAAAACCCAGTTAATAGAAGCCATCATTCGATCTTGGTTTCCCATTAGAACAGCTGCAGAACTAGAAGACTTGGTTCATTCCATGGGAAGATGTTGTAAGGCCATAATTTATTTTTATTTATTTTATTTTATTTTATTTCGAATTTATATACCGCACCTTCTCCCAAGGGACTCAGGGCGGTGTACAGCCAGAGAAAAACATACAATACAAACATTAAAAACAATTAAAAGAATATATATTAATCTGGCCACCGTTTAAAATGACAAACCAATTAAAAATTAAAAATGTAAAAATATGTTAAGCTATAATTCATGCTAAAGGTTACCCAACAAAGTATTAACTGACGTGGTAACCATTTTTGTATATCTGGTTTTTTCTATGGTGGTAATTTTCGTATATCGTATTTTATCTATGGTGGTAATTTTTGTAGATCTCATTTTTTTCTACGTGTTTCCCTTTTCTTCTTTATACTGTAACTGCTATTCTAATAGCAAATCCTCCCTAAAAGTTATCGCGTTGCATTCTTGATGAAATGATCTTTCCATTGATATATATATAATTTTATGGTACCACTCCCAAAATAAAGTGGTGTTATTAGCTAATTTTAGAAAAAAATAAGCTGACTTTGTATAAAATATACAAAAGTATGAAGGCTGTTGCTTAACACATTGTAAGCTGCCCTGAGTCTCCGGAGAAGGGCGGCATATAAAAATAAATAAATAAATAAATAAAAATACACTTTCCCCAAAAGGTTTCTACAATTTTGGCCGTTACTGTACAAGCTACAATGGTTCAGTTCCCACAACCAGCTAAAGCCATAAACGAGCAGCCGTTAAAAAAAGACACACCGCTCTGGGATCGTAGGTGTAACGCTACGTATCGCCGTCAGGTTTCGCTCGCTACTTACAAAGGCAGACCCCTGCGAGGAGACGCAGCCCGGTTTCTGGAGGCAGGCAGGTGGGGAAGATGGGTTGGAGGACGTAGTTGGCAAAAGTCAGCGCGATCACCGCCTGGTTGGTGGGGTAGATCACCAGCACCGCGATCCACAGTCGGAGGAACCTTGGGAGAAATGGAAGGGTTAAGAGGACCCTCAAGGCTTCTTGGTCCGTACCGGAGGTGGGTTTCATATAATTTTACCACCGGTTCGCCCCGGGCCAAAAATGTGAGCGCACGCCTTCCACGCACGCACGACTTGCACGGATGTGCGCGGCTTAGAAAACATGGCTAAATAGGACGACATAGCGTCGGCATGGGTGGGCGGGGCCGCCCGCAGGTCCTCACAATCGGTTCTCCCGAACCAGTCCGAACCGGTTGGATACCACCACTGGTCCTTACCTAAACCCCCATGTCTCTTTTCCTTAGCAAGATCTATTGAGAAGAACAGCAAGAATTCTGACAACTGAATGAGTTCCTTTCCAAACTAATGTACAGTATTTCCCCAGTATACTGAAGTGGCTGTTTCTTGAGCTTCTTTCTAACTGTCACCTGATGAATGGGGAAATAACAGAACAGAATAACAAGAGTTGGAAGGGACTTTGGAGGTCTTCTAGTCCAACCCCCTGCTTAGGCAGGAAACCCTACACCTCTTCAGACAAATGGTTATCCAATCTCTTCTTAAAAACTTCCAGTGTTGGAGGTGTTGTGGCTCCGTTGCCTGAGCCTGGGCTATCGACAGATGCAGACTCTGAGAGTGAGGGAGAGGAGTTGGCAAGGCCTCCCTCGCCAGGACCCTCCTCACTGGCAATGCCTCTGGAGGACACCGAAGGCCAAAGGATAGGCCCAGAGCCAAGCACGTCCCCGCAGCCACAGGTGGACAGCGATGAAGGAGATAAGTGCTGGCTGGACCCTCGCCAGAGGCGCAGGGAGAAGCGTGCGCAACAGAGGGGAAGGCGTGCCAGAGATTAGCTGAGTCACTGGACCACACCCCACAGGGTATAAACGTGGGTGTGGTGGCCGGTTCAGTTTGTGACGAGCAAAAACTAGAAATAATCCATGATCTCTGCGTTACTGGACTTCTGCCTGCCTTGTCGGACTGCATTTGGACTAATCCTTGCATTGTTGAAACTTTGCCTGCTTTATCGGAATGCTGGCAGTCTAATCTTTGTTTTGTGTGAGTAAAGTCTGAATTGGCAGCTAGCCACTGGGTTGCTGCCAGCTTTATCTTCAAAGATTTTGTCGTCTGGCTTATTAACTCCGGGCCGTCTGTGGGGATGCGTGTGTGGGATGGGGACAGAACAGGAGGATTTACAACTTCTGGAGGCAAGTTGTTCCACTGATTAATTCTTCTAACTGTCAAGAATTTTCTCCTTAGTTTTGCGTTGCTTCTCTCCTTGCTTAGTTTCCACCCGTTGCTTCTTGTCCTGCCCTCAGGTGCTTTGGAGAATAGTTTGACTCCCTCTTCTTTGTGGCAGCCCCCGAGATATTGGAAGACTGCTATCATGTCACCCCAATCCTTCTTTTCCTTAAACTAGACTTACCCAATTCCTGCAACCGTTGTTGTTTTTGTTGTTTGTCGTTTAATCAGCAGCGGTGGGATTCAAATTTTTTTACTACCGGTTTTGTGGGTGTGGCTTGGTGGGTGTGGCATGGCTTGGTGGGCGTGGCAAGGGAAGGATACTGTAAAATCTCCATTCCCACCCCACTCCAGGGGAAGGTTACTGCAAAATCCCCATTTCCTCCCGATCAGCTGGGATTCGGGAGGCAGAGAATAGATGGGGGCGGGGCCAGTCAGAGGTGGTATTTACTGGTTCTCTGAACTACTCAAAATTCCCGCTACCAGTTCTCCAGAACTGGTCAGAACCTGCGGAAACCCACCTCTGGTTTAGTGACCCCGTAATCCGTTGCGGGGTGAAGTCGGGGCAACTGAATGGAGCTGAGTGTTTACTGGCCGGATGCCTTTCCTGTCGCCGATGCAGAGTTTTTGCGGCAGATATATTCTCATTGTGCCCAGAGAGAGAAATATTAGAAGACTGCTATCATGTCACCCCGAGTCCTTCTTTTCCTTAAACTAGACATGCCCAGTTCCTGCAACCGTTCTTTGTCTGTTTTATCCTCCAGTCCCCTAATCATCTTTGTTGCTCTTCTCTGCACTCTTTCTAGAGTCTCCACATCTTTTTTTACATCGTGGCGACCAAAACTGGATGCAGGATTCCAAGGGCGGCCTTACCAAGCCTTTATAAAGCGGTATTAACACCTCACGCCATCTTGAATCGATCCCTCTGTTAATGCTGCCCAGGATGGTGTCGGCTCTTTCGTTTCAGCGGCTGTTTACACAATGGATTCTCCTGAAACCCTGAATTTCTGGATGCCCACCGTTGCAAAATGGCCACCCTGCTAAGCGCATCCGTTTCTTCTCTTCACCCAACTCGGTTCTCTAACCCCCAACCCCTGGCTGACAAGCCAAGTTCCTTATTCCCTCTTACCCAGCCAGTCCTCCGAAGATGTCCTTGACGTAGGAATAGTCTCCTCCGGATTTGGGGATGGTGACCCCCAGTTCTGCGTAGCACAGGGCCCCCACGGCGGTGATGAGGCCCGTGACGATCCACACGATCAACGCCAGCCCTACGGAGCCCGCATTCTCCAACACGCCCTTTGGCGATACAAAAATTCCGGATCCAATGATGTTACCTACAAGGGGGACAACAGGAGATCACAATGGAGGACGACGACGACGACGACAAGCAACAAACAACAAATTTTGGTGTAGCTCCTTCTAAGACTTTTTTCAAGTACGTGTTCCTTGCTTCCAGAAGTTGTGGGGGCTCCAACAACTGGAGGTTTTTAAGAGGAGACTGGACAAGGATTTGTCTGGAATGGAAGAGGTCTCAGTTAGAAAGAAGATCAAGAAACAGCCACTTCAGCCCCTTCCAACTCTGTTAATTAATCTGTTATTCTGGCTCTGGAGAGGGGTTGGCTGAGATTACGTTTCTCAGCCTGTTACTTTAAAGATGTGTGGACTTCGACTCCCAGAATTCCCCAGCCAGAACATCATCAAGATTTGAGAGACGCAAGGATGACCGGGGGAATTCTGGGAGTTGAAGTCCACACATCTTGAAAGCGGCCAAGTTTGAGAAATACTGCTTTAGATCAGTGGTGAAATCCACTTTTTTTTATTACCGATTCTGTGGGCGTGGTTTGGTGGGCGTGGTGTGGCTTGGTGGGCGTGGCAGGGGAAGGATACTGCAAAATCCCCATTCCCTCCCCACTCCTGAGGGAAGGATACTGCAAAATCCCCGTTCCTTCCCCACTCGTGGGGGAAGGATACTGCAAAATCCCCGTTCCCTCCCCGCTCCTGGGGGAAGGATATTGCAAAATCTCCATTCCCTCCCCACTCCGAGGGAAGGATATTGCAAAATCTCCATTCCCTCCCCACTCCAGGGGAAGGATACTGCAAAATCCCCATTCCCTCCCCACTCCTGGGGAAGGAGACTGCAAAATCCCCATTCCCTCCCCACTCCAGGGGAAGGATACTGCAAAATCCCCATTCCCTCCCCACTCCTGGGGAAGGATACTGCAAAATCCCCATTCCCTCCCCACTCCAGGGGAAGGAGACTGCAAAATCCCCATTCCCTCCCCGCTCCTGGGGAAGGAGACTGCAAAATCCCCATTCCCTCCCCACTCCAGGGGAAGAAGACTGCAAAATCCCCATTCCCTCCCCACTCCAGGGGAAGGAGACTGCAAAATCCCCATTCCCTCCCCACTCCAGGGGAAGAAGACTGCAAAATCCCCGTTCCCTCCCCACTCCTGGGGGAAGGATATTGCAAAATCCCCATTCCCTCCCCACTCCGGGGGGAAGGATACTGTAAAATCCCCATTCCCTCCCCACTCCTGGGGAAGGATACTGCAAAATCCCCATTCCCTCCCCACTCCTGGGGAAGGAGACTGCAAAATCCCCATTCCCTCCCCACTCCAGGGGAAGGAGACTGCAAAATCCCCATTCCCTCCCCACTCCTGGGGGAAGGATATTGCAAAATCCCCGTTCCCTCCCCACTCCTGGGGGAAGGATATTGCAAATTCTCCATTCCTACCCCATTCTGGGGCCAGCCAAAAGTGGTATTTGCCGGTTCTCCGAACTGCTCAAAATTTCCGCTACCGGTTCTCCAGAACCTGTCAGAACCTGCTGGATTTCACTCCTGCTTTAGATTAGCTATATGGGATACCTGCAACCAGTGGGGAAATGCTACCAGTTCGCACGAACAGATAGCAGCAGCGGCGCATGGTTCGGTGAACTGATAGCGACAGCGGCGCAACGCTCCACCCACCCGCCTGGATGTCGTTACTTCGTGGTTTTAACCAGGAAGTAACCTATTTTTGACCCTCTGCACATGCGCAGAAGGCTTTGGCCACGCGCAGAGGGATCAAAATCGCACGAATCGGTAGGGAAGGTAAGAAGATTTCACCCCGGCCTGCGACCCTTTCATTCTGAAGTCAGCGACCTCAGAAAAAAGTTAGTTCCCTAAATACAGGAAAAACTTCCTCAAAGACGACATTTAAGTTTACCTCAGCTTTTCTCCTGATAAAACTGTGGGCCTGACTCAGTGGTGAAATGTAACATTTGTTACTACCGGTTCTGTGGGCTGAAGAGGTTGTAAAAAAAATGCATTTAAAGCCTCTGACGATCCCAGCTGATCGGCAGAGGCTTTTTTTTCCTTTTAAAAACATTTTTTCTATAACCTCTTCGGCCGAAGAGGTTGTAGAAAAAATGCTTTTAAAAGCCTCTGATGATCCCAGCTGAGCCGCGCGATCATCAGAGGCTTTTTTTTTTTTTACTTTTAAAAGCATTTTTTTCGGCCAAAGAGGTTGTAGAAAAAAAATGCTTTTAAAGCCTCTGACGATCCCAGCTGATCGGCAGAGGCTTTTTTTTCCTTTTAAAAACATTTTTTCTATAACCTCTTCGGCCGAAGAGGTTGTAGAAAAAATGCTTTTAAAAGCCTCTGATGATCCCAGCTGAGCCGCGCGATCATCAGAGGCTTTTTTTTTTTTTTTACTTTTAAAAGCATTTTTTTCGGCCAAAGAGGTTGTAGAAAAAAAATGCTTTTAAAATTTTTTTAAAAAGCCTCTGATGATCGCGCGGCTCAGCTGGGCAATGGGGGGGGGGCAGGGATTTTTGCTACCGGTTCTCTGAACCACCCGTTTCCATTGCTACCGGATCGGGCGATCCGGTCCAAACCGGGAGCATTTCACCCCTGGCCTGGTTCCTGTTAAAAATCCAGAAATATTCACCCTTTTGCATTACGACATATCTTGAAGGAGATACTGCCAACTTGGTTACGTAATCTTAAAACACACCGGGTGAATTTTTTTATGCTTTGCCTGCATGTGTCCCAAATATAATAATCGCCCACAAACCTACGTGCAATTGTACAGATGATGGGTTGTAGAGTATACGGTAAAGAGCAGAAAGGCGATCTGCCTTCGAGAACGATTTTGCATGGATACCTGGATGTAAAGATACTGTGTACATCCTTCGCAATGCTTTTGAAAGTTGACTAAGGAATCGCACCTTGAAAACAATAGGATTTCCTGGCTAAGCAAACTCGCTGAAGTTTTTCTCGCGTGTAAAAATAAAACAAAACAATAATAGGTTTTTTTAACCACCTGGGTAATTCTAAAAAAAATAATAATAATCAGGTTTATCGAAGGGACCGAATTAAAATCCAGCTCTCTTCTTAAGCAAAAGCAGATTTTTTTTTTGTTTTTTTTTTCCCCCCCTGAGGCTGTGCCAAGATTTCAGTTTGGAATCGGATGAGTTCCAGATCTTGCCACTTCGTTGGAAATCAAATCGGGTCGATTTTATCCACCGAAAAAGGAAGAACTGAGCAAAGAAGGGTAGGGAAACGATCGCCCGGTTTTCCCAAGGCGATTCCCCAATGCAAATGTTATGTACCAAGCTCTTGGCGTCTTATCAGCCCTTCCATCTGGAAAGATGAAGGATGCAGGTTGCGCAACGGGGTGGTTTGTTTTTCAAGCCAGGGATGACTGCTTTGATATAAAGAAACGTCCCTACATATGTATATGAAGGAAAAGGAGAAGGAGAAAGAGGAAGAGGAGGAGGAGGAGAAAGTAGAAGACAAAGAAGAAGGAGGAGGAGGAGGAGGAAGAGAGGGAGGAGGAGAGGAGAGGAGGAAGAGGATGGAGGAGGAGGAGGAGGAGGAGGAGGAGGAGAAGAAGAAGAAGAAGAAGAAGAAGAAGAGGAAGAAGAAGAAGAAGAAGAAGAAGAAGAAGAAGAAGAAGAAGAAGAAGAAGAAGAAGAAGAAGAAGAAGAAGAAGAAGAAGAAGAAGAAGAAGAAGGGGAAGGGGAAGGGGATGGGAGAGGAGAGGACAGGAGGAAGAAGAAGAGGGAAGGGGAGGGGAGAGGAGAGGAGGAAGAGGATGGAGGAGGAAGAGGAGGAGGAGGAGGAGGAGGAGGAGAAGAAGAAGAAGAAGAAGAAGAAGAAGAAGAAGAAGAAGAAGAAGAAGAAGAAGAAGAAGAAGAAGAAGAAGAAGAAGAAGAAGAAGAAGAAGAAGGGGATGGGAGAGGAGAGGAGAGGACAGGAGGAAGAAGAAGAGGGAAGGGGAGGGGAGAGGAGAGGAGGAAGAGGAAGGAGGAGGAAGAGAAGTAGAAGGGGAGGGGGAGGGGAGAGGAGGAAGAGGAAGGAGGAGGAGGAGGAGAAGGAGAAGGAGAAGAAGAGGGAGGGGAGAAGAGAGGAGGAAGAGGAAACAGGAGAAGGGGAGGGGGAGGAGAGAAGAGGAAGAGGAAGGAGGAGAAGGAGAAGAAGAAGGAGAAGAAGAAGAGGGAGGGGAGAGGAGAGGGGGAAGGAGGAGGAGAAGAAGGAGAGGAGGAGGGGGAGGAGGAGGAGGAGGAGAAGAAGGAGAGGCGGAAGAGGAAGGAGGAGGAGAAGAAGGAGAAGGAGAAGAGGGGGAGGGGGAGGGAGGGGGAGGGGAGAGGAGGAAGAGGAAGGAGGAGGAGGAGAAGAAGAAGAAGAAGGGAGGCGGAGGGGGAGAGGAGAGGAAGAGGAAGAAGAAGAGGGAGAGGAGGATGAGGAGAGGAGGAAGAGGAAGGAGGAGGAGAAGAAGAGGAAGAGGAGGAGGAGGAGAGGGAGGGGGAGGAGAGGAGGAAAAGGGAGGAGGAGAAGAAAAGGGGAAGGAAAAGAAGAGGGAGAGGGAGGGGAGGAAGTGGAAGGAGAAGGAGAAGGAGAAGGAGAAGAAGAGGGGAAGGAGGAGGAGGAGGAGGGGAGGGATAGGAGGAGGATTACAGATACATATATATCTATGTAAATAAATAACCAAAATCAAACTCCGGGCCTTCTCATTGAAAAAGCAGAGTTTTAATGCTCCTTTACAAAATCAATATACACCGAGGGAATCTCTCTCCAGGCGACTCACGGCTCCGAAGGAAGAGAATATTTGAAAAACCAGATTTTTCTGCATAAACGCCGGGGTGGGGGGGCGTGGGGGGGTTCCAGGAGATTTGAAGACGAAGCAAAAAGTGTCGACAGAAAGCCGCCAGTTATCTCTCGCTGGCGCTTTTGCTCCTTGATCGAGGGCTTCTGGGAAACATTAAAATGCCCTTGACACGCGTGCCACACTTTAAGCAGTAAAACAATTTCACTGGCAAAGCGAGATTTGGAGCTGTTTTTTTTTTTCCCCCTCCCTCCCTCCCTCCCTCTCTCTCTCTTTCCGTCTCTTCTGAACTCCTTTTTTTTCTGCCCAAGAATACAACGTAGAATAATAAGGTTGGGAAAGGGATCTCAGAGGTCATCTAGACCAACCCCTTGCCCCGGAGGCAGGAGATCCCTCACCCGGGATCCAATAGGGGTGACAATGATAGCAAGTGTCCAAGATCTGAGTGGTCGCTACAAAGAAGGGGTCAAATTATTCTCCTCCAAAGCCCCAGAGAAGGCAGGGACGAGAAGCAACGGACGGGAAAAACTTTAAATCAAGGAGAGAAGCAATCTAGAACGAAGGAGAAATGTCCAATTCATCAGCGGAACTGCCTGCCACCAGATGTTGCCAACTTTGGAGGTTTTAAAGAAGAGATCGGACAACTATTCGTCTGAAGCGGTATAGAGTTTCCCGCTCGAGCAGGGGGAAACCACTTTTGAACGGGCCCAATTTCTGGGCAATCGTATTTTCAAGAAGCCTGACTTAGGCGGCTCAGTGGGTAAGACACTGAGCTTGTGGATCGGAAAAGTCGGCAGTTCGGCGGTTCGAATCCCTAGTACAGGTCTCCTGTGTGGGCAGGGGGTTGGACTACATGACCTCCAAGGTCCCATTGTTGTTGTTGTTGTTGTTGTTGTTGTTGTTGTTGTTATTATTATTATTATTATTATTATTAGCAAGAAAGGACATTCTTGCTCTGAGCATCAGCCAGGAGAACATCTGGAAGGGAGCCATCGATATCTTTTGGGACGCTGGCGGAAAGGGCCCCATGGGAAGCCGAGGGCATTTAAATTCAAGGCGGAGGGGAAAAGGAGGGCAAGCGAAGCGTTGGCGAAGCTGGAGTGGGGTCGGGGGTGGGGGGGGGAAAGCGAGGGTGCTTCAGTGCTCACTCCCCGTACTTCCGACCCGCCACTTCTGTCTGCCGGGTGTTTGTTTAATGGTCTCCTGGCACCTGCTGAAAAAAATGAAGCCATCTGGAAAGCTGGAACAAACACGCTCGAGCGGTGGCTTGGCGTTCCGGCTTCATCGGGGTGGAAAGCAAACGCCGGCGGGGGGTGGGTGGGCAGGGGATCTGGTTCCTTTGGGCCTCGGGCTGGCAAGCTTCCTTCCCCCCCCACTTCCAGATCCCCTGAATTGTGCAGGATATTTTGTTGTACGAAATTGCACCTCTTTTTGTGAAGGCCGGAAAGGAACGATTACACCGTGTTGTGGTCTTGTTTTCCAGCAAGGGAAAAAGAAGAGCTGCAACTTGGCACACCGGGGCAGTTATGTTTTCGGAGAAATTTCGTCAAGCTGGGGATATGCGATCCCTCCCTACAGCTCGCAGCTGTTGGCTTGTTTGCGGCGAGGGGGATCTTTCCGGGGCTGGGACTGTGATCCTGCCAAGCGGGCCCACGAAAAGACCGAATCCCGTCTACGGATCTCCCTAAGCCCCAGTTCAGTGGATCTCAAACTAAGGGACCCAGGGAAAGATGGTTGGGCAATAGGCCAGGAATCCAGGTCTCTCTCTTTCTCTCTCCTTCTCTCTCTCTCTCTCTCTGGCACCAAGGCCGAAGAAAGCCAGTAGATTACCAGACATGGGGAGGTGAAGTTTGGAAGGATAAAGCTGGCGTTGGACCGATCGATGCTGGGAACCGAGAAGATATGAAAAAAAGGAAGAGGGAGAGAATGGCAGGGGCCAAAACTGAGAAGAAGCACCCAAATAAAATAAAAATAAAGCAGAATTGGAGATTTCAACGACCTCCCCAAATCAAAAAGCCAGGACAATGGATCCTGTTTGATTCCGGATGACCGCTGGGGATCCCTTGCCAAGGGCTAAGTAGATCAGGAAATAATGCCATCCAATTCAGAGCCAGCAAGTGTGTGTGTGGGGGGAGAGGCAGAGACCCCCCCTTCCTCCCGAGACACCCCACCATCTCCCCCGCCACTCACCCACAATAATGCCACAGGCGCTCAGCAAGCCAATCTCCTTCTTGAGCGCCACTCCTTCGCCGCCTTCTTCCGTTTTTTCGGAGGCCTTTTCGGGGCCGCCTCGCCGACGGGCACCGTCCTCCATCCTTTTTTTTTTTTTTTTTTTTAAACCAGGTGGCCCAGTTGAAGATCCCCCAGGGATTCTGGATTCCGGCCGGAGGGCTTTCCTAGGTCTTGTTTTCCAGCAGGGAAAAAAAGAAGAGCTGCAACTTGGCACACCGGGGCAGTTATGTTTTCGGAGAAATTGTGGTTGGGGGAAAGCCGGGCTCGATCCTCAGTTCAAAGCTCAGGGGTCAGTCTAGGCAAGCTCTGAAGGGCTCTTCCCCCTTGTCCAAAAAGAGTTTTGCGGGCTGCTAGGAAGCTCAGCATCCGAAATTGGGTGGGTGGGCTTTTTTTTCTTCCTTCCTTCCTTCCTTCCTTCCTTCCTTCCTTCCTTCCTTCCAGAATCCAAGCCAAGGGTCCCGTCCGAAATTCAGATCGGTTCCCAAAGGGAAAAATTGCTTTTCAAAATAAGATTCAATAATCTCTCCGTTTGGGTGGCTAGGCAAGCTGACACGCAGCCCCTTCCCACGTGCGAGGCTGACCCAGGTGCGGGGATCCTCCTGGGTTTTTTTTTAAGTTGGCACAAGTTTTCCCCGCGGTTATTCCGCGATGAGGCTGAGGTTTCTTTTTTTGCAAAGGCTTCGCGGGCTCTGGGTGCAAATGAATCCCCCCGGATCGGGCTGGGTTAGGGGCTGCGGGGGCGACGAGAGAGGGGAGGGGGGTCTCCGCTGCTGAGCTCCGGCTTCCTCCTGGCCCCGCGGCGCCGGACTCCGCTCTGCCCTCCGCCGCCTGGCTTTGCGCTGTTTTTTTCCTCCCGGGCGGCGCTCCGCTGCCAGAAACCGGCTGCCGCCGGCCAGGGCGGTGGCCAAGCCTCGCTCCTCCCTCTCGCTTTACCTCCGGCACCGGCTGCTTCCCGGTTCAGATGAGCCTCCCTTCGCTCTCCCCACGCGGGAAGGATGGCGTGGGGGGGGGACGGACCGGGGGTGGAAACACCCGTGGGGCAGGGGGTTCCTCTGAAAACACGCGTGGGAAAGGGTCCCGTGAAAACACGCGTGGGTCCTGTGAAAACATGTGTGGGAAAGGGTCCCGTGAAAACACACATGGGAAAGGGTCCCCTGAAAACACGCGTGGGTCCTGTGAAAACACGTGTGGGAAAGGGTCCCGTGAAAACACACGTGGGAAAGGGTCCCCCGAAAACATGCGTGGGAAAAGTCCCATGAAAACACGTGGGAAAGGGTCCCGTGAAAACACGCATGGGTCCTGTGAAAACACGCGTGGGAAAGGGTCCTGTGAAAACACGTGTGGGTCCCGTGAAAACACGCGTGGGAAAGGGTCCCATGAAAACACGCATAGGTCCCGTGAAAACACGTGTGGGAAAGGGTCCCGTGAAAACACATGTGGGTCCCGTAAAAACACGTGTGGGAAAGGGTCCCGTGAAAACACGTGTGGGTCCCGTGAAAACACGTGGGAAAGGGTCCCATGAAAACACGCATGGGTCCTGTGAAAACACGTGTGGGAAAGGGTCCCCCCAAAACACAAAAACACACGTGGGAAAGGGTCCCATGAAAACACGCATGGGTCCCGTGAAAACACGTGTGGGAAAGGGTCCCCTGAAAACACGCGTGGGACAGGGTCTCCCCCTAAAACACGCGCGGAAAAGTTCCGTGAAAACACGCGTGGGGAAGGGGGTCCGCCTCCTGCCACGATCCGCATCGCTGCATTGGACAGATCAGAGCCAAATTCGTCCCTCTCTGCTCCAATCCTCCCGCGCTGATTCTCGTGGCGGGGAGTTCCTCAGGTTAACCTGCCTCGGATAAGAATTTTCTCGCGTGGGTCGGCCACAGCATAAAACGAACCCACCCCCACACATAGACACACAAATTCCTCCATCTCTGCTCTAATCCTGCCGCGCCGGCTCTCGTGGCGGGGAGTTCCTCGGGTTAACCTGCCCGGGATAAGAATATTCTCGCGTGGGTGGGCCACATCGTAAAACAGAACCTCCCCCTCCCCCCTCAAATTCTCTGCTCTAATCCTCCCGCGCCGACTCTCGTGGCGGGGAGTTCCTCGGGTTAACCTGTCCTGGATAAGAACTCAGGGTGTTCTCTCGCGTGGGAAAGGGGCACCCTGAAAACACGCGTGGGGATGGCGGTCCGCCTCCTGCCACGATCCGCATCGCTGCATTGGACAGATCAGAGCCAAATTCGTCCCTCTCTGCTCCAATCCTCCCGCGCTGGCTCTCGTGGCGGGGAGTTCCTCGGGTTAACCTGCCCGGGATAAGAATATTCTCGCGTGGGTCGGCCACAGCATAAGACGAACTCACCCACACACACCCACACACACAAATTCCTCCATCTCTGCTCTAATCCTGCCGCGCCGGCTTTCGTGGCGGGGAGTTCCTCAGGTTAACCTGCCTCGGATAAGAATTTTCTCGCGTGGGTCGGCCACAGCGTAAGACGAACCCACCCCCACACATAGACACACAAATTCCTCCATCTCTGCTCTAATCCTCCCGCGCCGGCTCTCGTGGCGGGGAGTTCCTCGGGTTAACCTGTCCTGGATAAGAACTCAGGGTGTTCTCTCGCGTGGGAAAGGGGCACCCTGAAAACACGCGTAGGGATGGGGGTCCGCTTCCTGCCACGATCCGCATCGCTGCATTGGACTGATCAGAGCCAAATTCATCCCTCTCTGCTCCAATCCTCCCGCGCTGATTCTCGTGGCGGGGAGTTCCTCGGGTTAACCTGCCTGAGATAAGAATATCCTCGCGTGGGTCGGCCACAGCATAAGACGAACTCTCACACACACACACACACACACAAATTCCTCCATCTCTGCTCTAATTTTGCAGCGCCGGCTCTCGTGGCGGGGAGTTCCTCGGGTTAACCTGCCCGGGATAAGAATATCCTCGCGTGGGTCGGCCACAGCGTAAAACAAAACCTCCCCCTCCCCCCTCAAATTCTCTGCTCTAATCCTCCCGGGCCGGCTCTCGTGGCGGGGAGTTCCTCGGGTTAACCTGCCCTGGATAAGAACCCGGGGTGTTCTCTCGCGTGGGAAAGGGGCACCCTGAAAACACGCGTGGGGACGGGGGTCCGCTTCCTGCCACGATCCGCATCGCTGCATTGGACTGATCAGAGCCAAATTCGTCCCTCTCTGCTCTAATCCTGCCGCGCCGGCTCTCGTGGCGGGGAGTTCCTCGGGTTAACCTGCCCGGGATAAGAATTTTCTCGCGTGGGTCGGCCACAGCATAAGACGAACTCACACACACACACACACACACACACAAATTCCTCCATCTCTGCTCTAATTTTGCAACGCCGGCTCTCGTGGCGGGCAGTTCCTCGGGTTAACCTGCCCTGGATAAGAACAGGGGGTATTCTCGCGTGGGTCGGCCACAGTATAAGAGGAACGCACACACACACCAAATTCCTCCATCTCTGCTCCAATCCTGCCGCTCTGGCTCTCGTGGCGGGGAGTTCCTCGGGTTAACCTGCCCGGGATAAGAATATTCTCGCGTGGGTCGGCCACAACGTAAAACGGACCCCCCCCCACTTTCAAATTCTCTGCTCTAATCCTCCCGCGCCGGCTCTCGTGGCGGGGAGTTCCTCGGGTTAACCTGCCCTGGATAAGAACCCGGGGTGTTCTCTCGCGTGGGAAAGGGGCACCCTGAAAACACGCGTGGGGACGGGGGTCCGCTTCCTGCCACGATCCGCATCGCTGCATTGGACTGATCAGAGCCAAATTCGTCCCTCTCTGCTCTAATCCTGCCGCGCCGGCTCTCGTGGCGGGGAGTTCCTCGGGTTAACCTGCCCGGGATAAGAATTTTCTCGCGTGGGTCGGCCACAGCATAAGACGAACTCACACACACACACACACACACACACAAATTCCTCCATCTCTGCTCTAATTTTGCAACGCCGGCTCTCGTGGCGGGGAGTTCCTCAGGTTAACCTGCCTCGGATAAGAATTTTCTCGCGTGGGTCGGCCACAGCGTAAGACGAACCCACCCCCACACATAGACACACAAATTCCTCCATCTCTGCTCTAATCCTCCCGCGCCGGCTCTCGTGGCGGGGAGTTCCTCGGGTTAACCTGCCTCGGATAAGAATATTCTCGCGTGGGTCGGCCACAGCGTAAAACGGAACCCCCCCTTCAAATTCGTCCCTCTCTGCTCTAATCCTCCCACGCCGGCTCTCGTGGCGGGGAGTTCCTCGGGTTAACCTGCCCTGGATAAGAACCCGGGGTGTTCTCGCGTGGGTCGACCACAGCATAAGACGAACCCCCCCCAACCCGCACATCTTCCCGCCACGATCCGCATCGCTGCATAGGGCTTAATCGTCCCTCTCCGCTCCAATCCTGCCGCGCTGGCTCTTGTGGCGAGGAGTTCCTCGGGTTAGCCTATCCAGAACCCGAATTTGAGTTGGCTTCAGCATAAGAAGAATCCCCTCCAACAACCGCCCCCTCCCCAATCTTCTGCCCCAATCCGCATCGCTGCATAGAGCCGATCCGCTCCAATTCTGCCGCGCTGGCTCTTGTGGCGGGGAGTTCCCCGGGTTTATAACCGAAGCATTTTTTTTTTTTTCTTTCTTTCTTTTCCAGGAATATTCTCTCCCTGTTTGCATCCTTAATGGCAGTAATAGAATAGAATAATGTTACGATCGCATAGATAACACATACTTTGTGTTAGGGGGGAAAAGAGGTAAAAAAGGGATTTTTTGGACAATTTTCTCCCTTTACGACGCATCCGGCCTTCGTTTCACCCATCCCCGTTGTGCCCCACTTTTCTCTCTCTCTCTCTCTCTCTCTCTCTTTCTCTCTCTTTCTCTCCTCCCGCAAAAATAGCCAAAAATAGCCCCGGAGATACTGTTGACATTTTGCACGGCTCGCGTCAAAAATCAGATTTATTTATTTTTTTACTTCCTTCTCAATCCAATTCAATCCAATTCGAATCTTTATTGTCTTTATATGTGCAATGAGATTGGTTGAGCTCCCTCAGTGCGCCCCCTTCTCTCCCTTCCTTCCTTTATTTCTTTTCTTCCTTCCTTCTATCCTTCTGTCTGCCTTCCTTCCTTCCTTCTTTCTGTTTTCCTTCCTTCCATCCTTCTGTCTGTCTGTCTGTCTTTGTTTTCCTTCCTTCCTTCCTTCTTCCTTCCTTCTTTCTATCTTTCTTTCTTTCTGTCTGTCTGTCTTTGTCTTCCTTCCTTCCTTCTTTCTTTAACTGTAACAGAGTTGGAAGGTACCTTTGAGGTCATCTAGTCCGACCCCCCTGCTCACGCAGGAGACCCGTATTAAGGATTCGAACCGCCGACCTTTCTGATCGGCAAGCTCAGCGTCTTAGCCACTGAGCCACCTAGTCAGGCTTTCTATCTTTCTGTCTGTCTGTCCTTCTTTCTTTGTCTTCCTTCCTTCCTTCCTTCCTTCCTTCCTTCCTTCTTTCTATCTTTCTGTCTGTCTGTCTGTCTTCCTTCCTTCCTTCTATCCTTCTGTCTGTCTTCCTTCTTTCTGTCTTCCTTCCTTCCTTCTATCCTTCTGTCTGTCTGTCTTTCTTCCTTCCGCCTGTCTGTCTGCCTTCCTTCCTTCCTTCTTTCTGTTTTCCTTCCTTCTATCCTTCTGTCTGTCTTCCTTCTTTCTGTCTTCCTTCCTTCCTTCTATCCTTCTGTCTGTCTGTCTTTCTTCCTTCCACCTGTCTGTCTGCCTTCCTTCCTTCTTTCTGTTTTCCTTCCTTCTATCTTTCTGTCTGTTTGTCTGTCTTCCTTCCTTCTTTCTGTTTTCCTTCCTTCCATCCTTCTGTCTGTCTTTCTTCCTTTCTTCCTTCCTTTCTGTCTATCTGTCTGTCTTCCTTCCTTCCTTCTTTCTGTCTTCCTTCCTTCTTTCCTTCCTTCTATCCTTCTGTCTGTCTGTCTGTTCTCCTTCCTTCTTTCTGTTTTCCTTCCTTCCATCCTTCCTTTCTTCCTTTCTGTCTGTCTGTCTGTCTTCCTTCCTTCCTTCTTTCTGTCTTCCTTCCTTCTTTCTTTCCTTCTATACTTCTGTCTGTCTACCTGTCTTCCTTCCTTCCTTCCTTCCTTCCATCTTTCTATCTGTCTGTCTTCCTTACTTTCTACCTTTCTTTGTCTGTCTTCCTTCCTTCCTTCCTTCCTTCCTTCCTTCCTTCCTTCCTTCCTTCCTTCCTTCTATCCTTCTGTCTGTCTGTCTTCCTTCCTTCTTTCTGCCTTCCTTCTTCCTTCCTTCCTTCCTTCCTTCCTTCCTTCCTTCCTTCCATCTTTCTATCTGTCTTTCTGTCTTTCTTCTTTCCTTCCTTCCTTCTTTTTTTCCCCTTCCTTCCTTTCTCCCTTTTCCCTTCAAAACCCTCCCCCCCCCCACCCGAGATGGGGAGGGGGTTAATCTTTCCCTCCCCTCCTCCCCGACCCTTTTCCCAGCTTTGGGGGCGCTGCTCCGTCCCAAATCCTCCCACCCTCCCACCGCCCCCAATTCCGCCCCTGGGGTCTCTGGCACAACTGGGGGAGAGGGGGGGGGTTGCAGGAGCCCAGCCTCCAGCTGTTAAGAAGAAGAGATTTGATTTGATTTGATTTGATTAATTTAATGTTTTCAGCCTCGGCCTTGGGAATCGGGACTCCCCAACCCCCCCCCACGCCCCCCCTAATCCTTAGGGCAGGGGTCCCCAACTCCCCAGGCCACGATGCTCATAGGTGCAGCTCCATTTAAGGAAGCATCATCCGCTCTCACCCCCCCCCCAAAAGCTGGAAAGATTGGGGACCCCCACTGCCTTAAGGGGAAGCAGAAGGGGGGGGCTGGCTTTCTCCACCTGCCCCCCCCACCTACTCCCAATCCTCGACCCCCCCCTTCCCACCCACCACCCCCCCACCCCTCCTTCCGCCCCCCAGCATCCTCGCCTCCCATCTGGGGCTCCCCTCCCCCGCTGTTTATCCCGGGACTTCGAAGTTGTGCAACGCGGTTGCACATCTTGTGGTGGCCTTTTTTGTGTGTGTGTGGTTTTTTTTGTGTGTGTTGTTGTTTTGCGAAGTTGGGAAAGCAGCGTCGGAGGGAGGGGGGTGTCTTTTAAAGGGGAGGGAGGGTGTCTGTTTCTTTCTTTCTTTCTTTCTTTCTTTCTTTCTTTCTTTCTTTCGTTCTTTCTCTCCCCTCCTTCCCTCTTCATTCCTCCCTCCCTTCTTTCTCTTTCTTCCCTTCCTTCCTTCTTTCTCTCTCTCTCTCTTTCTCTCCCCGCCCACCCTCCCTCTTCCTTCCTCCCTCCCTTCTTTTTTTATTTCTTTCTCTCTCCCCCTCCCTCCTACCCTTTCTTTCTTTCCTTTCTTTCTCTCTCATCCCTCCTCCCCTCCCTCTTCCTTCCTTTCCTTTCCTTTCTTTTTATTACTCTTTCTCTCTCTCCCATCCCTCCCACCCTTTCTTTCTTTCTTTCTTTCTTTCTTTCTTTCTCTCTCTCTCTTTCTCTCCCTTCCCTCCCTCCCTTTCTCTTTCTTTCTTTCCTTCCTTCTTCCTTTCTTTCTCTCTCTCCCCTCCCTCCCTCTTCATTCCTCCCTCCTTTCTTTCTTTCTTCCCTTCTTTCTTTCTCTCTCTTTCTCTCCCCTCCCCTCTCTTCCTTCCTTCTTTTTTATTTCTTTCTCTCTCTCCCCTCCCTCCCACCCTTTCTTTCTTTCCCTTCTTTCTCTCTCACCCCTCCTCCCCTCCCTCTTCCTTCCTTCCTTTCCTTTCCTTTCTTTTTTTCTTTCTCTCTCCCCCTCCCTCCCCTCCCCTCCCTCCCACCCTTTCTTTCTCTCTCTCTCTTTCTCTCCCTTCCCTCCCTCCCTTTCTTTCTTTCTTTCCTTCCTTTCTTCTTTCTCTCTCTCTCGCTCTTCCCTCCCTCCCTTCTTTCTCTTTCTTCCCTTCTTTCTTTCTCTCTCTTTCTCTCCCCTCCCTCCCTCTTCCTTCCTTCCTTATTTCTCTCTATCTCCCCCTCCTTCCCACCCATTCTTTGTTTCCTTCCTTTCCTTCTCTCACCCTCCCTCCCCTCCCTCTTCCTTCCTTCCTTCCCTTTCTTTTTATTTCTTTCTTTCTCTCTCTCCCCTCCCTCCCCTCCCTCCCTCCCACCCTTTCTTTCTTTCTCTCTCTCTTTCTCTTCCTTCCCTCCCTCCCTTTCTCTTTCTTTCTTTCCTTCCTTCCTTCTTTCTCTCTCTCTCTTCCCTCCCTCTTCCTTCCTTCTTTTTTATTTCTTTATTTCCCACTCTCCCCCTCCCTTCCCCCTTTCTTTCTTTTTTTCTCTTTCTTTCTTTCCTTTCTTTCTCTCACCCTTCCTCCTCTCCCTCTTCCTTCCTTCCTTTCCTTTCCTTCCTTTCCTTTCTCTCTCTCTCTCTCCCCCACTCCCTCCCTCCCTGCCCACCCTTCCTTCCTTGCTTCCTTCTCCCCTCCCCTCCTCCCTCCCTCCCTCTTTTTCTTTCTTTCTTTCTTTCTTTCTTTCTTTCTTTCTTTCTTTCTTTCTTTCTTTCTTCCCCCGCTTAGCAGCCATCTCCCCCGCCATGTCCCCAGATCGCCTTCTTTGGCACGTCCCCCTTGGCTGATCCGATGGGGGTGAAGTCCAACTTTTGGGAGCAACGGGGGCTCCCCTTATCGCCCGATCAGCTGAAGTAGGCAGGAACAAAGGTCAAGGGTTGGGCTTGGCCGGGGTACAAGAGATAAACCTGTCGCGAGCCATATACGGCGCTGCTCCTGCTGGGGGAGGCTCTTCTTTTAAGAAACAGACAGGAGGGAGGGGAGGGTTGGGGAAGAGAGAAAAGGAAATGGGCGGGCCCCAAGGAGAACTGGGGGGGGGGAGGGCAAATCAGGATTGACAGGCTTCCTTCCTGCAAAATTTTGCAACCCCCCCCCCCCCCCGCAAACATTAAATCATCATTTTGTCCCTTGCCCTGGTTTTAAAATCATCATTTTTGTTCCTTGCGCTTTGGCGGGGTATATGAGGGTTGCCCTGCCCCCTGCTGGTAGCAAGGTAAAATGGCGAGCTGGACCTATAGACAGGTAGTCCTCGACGTATGACCACAGCGGAGCCCAAACATGTATCTCGCTAAGGGAAACGTTTCGTTAAGGGAGCTTCGCCCCGTTTTTAACCATCCTTTCTTGCCGCGGCCGTTAAGTGAATCACTGCGGATGTTAAGGTAGTCATCCTTCGTGAAGCGTCTGCATTTCCTGCGTCGGATGAGGAGAGCGCATCGTTCTGCTTCTGTCCTCGACACTTTTTTACAGAGGCACGATTGTGAGAGCGATTTAACAAACCGCATCCCTGCGGCTCAGCTAGAAAGTCCCTACAGAGAGTGGTGAGGACAGTGGAGAAGATCATAGGAAGCTCTCTTCCCGTTATTCAGGATGCTGCTTACAAGCACTATTTAAGTATTGTTAGAGACCCCTCCCGTACATACACACACTGTAGTTCTACTCTGGGAGGAGGGTTCGAAGTATCTATAGCAGGACTACTAGATTTTTGAACAGCTTCGTTCCTTAGGCCATCCGTCTTCTACATTCGGAAGATTCTTCTTTTTTTCTCCCCGCCATGTATATATTCGAAATAGACTGTGATGTTTCTCTATGTCATATATGTGTGTGTACGTGGGTATATGTATATTTATGTGGGTATATCCCTTTTTATGTAGATTTATGTAGATTTAAATGGGACGCGGTGGCTCAGTGGCTAAGATGCTGAGCTTGTCGATCCAAAGGTCGGCAGTTCAGCGGTTCGAGTCCCTAATGCCGCGTAACAGGGTGAGCTCCTGTTACTCGTCCCAGCTTCTGCCAACCTAGCAGTTCGAAAGCACGTAGAAAAATGCAAGTAGAAAAAAATAGGGACCACCTTTGGTGGGAAGGTAACAGCGTTCCGTGCGCCTTTGGTGTTGAGTCATGCCGGCCACACGACCACGGAGACGTCTTCGGACAGCGCTGGCTCTTCGGCTTTGAAACGGAGATGAGCACCACCCCCTAGAGTCGGAAACAACTAGCAGATGTGTGAGGGCAACCTTTACCTTTACCTTACAATTATTTGCAATTTTTAAAAGAAAGAAAGAAAGGATGGGAGGGAGGGAGGGGGGAGAGAGAGAAAGAAAGAAATAAAAAAAGAAGGAAGGAAAGAAGGAAGGAAGAGGGACGGAGGGGAGAGAAAGAGAGAGAAAGAAAGAAGGAAGGAAGGAAAGAAAGAAAGAAAAAGAAAGAAAGGGAGGGAGGGAGTGGAGAGAGAGAAGGAAAGAAATAAAAAGAAAGGAAAGGAAGGAAGGAAGAGGGAGGGGAGGAGGGGTGAAAGGGAGAAAGAAAGAAAGAAGGAAAGAAAGAAAAAGGAAGGAAGAGGGAGGGAGGGGAGAGAAAGAGAAAGAAAGAAGAAAGAATGAAAGAAAGAAAAAGAAAGAAAGAAAGGGAGGGAGGGAGGCGAGGGGAGAGAGAGAAGGAAAGAAATAAAAAGAAAGGAAAGGAAAGGAAAGGAAAGGCAGGAAGGAAGAGGGAGGGGAGGAGGGGTGAGCGAGAGAAAGAAAGGAAAGAAAGAAAGAAAGAAGGAAAGAAAGAGAAAGAAAAAGAAAGGAAGGAAGGAAGAGGGAGGGAGGGGAGAGAAAGAGAAAGAAAGAAGAAAGAATGAAAGAAAGAAAAAGAAAGAAAGAAAGGGAGGGAGGGAGGCGAGGGGAGAGAGAGAAGGAAAGAAATAAAAAGAAAGGAAAGGAAAGGAAAGGAAAGGCAGGAAGGAAGAGGGAGGGGAGGAGGGGTGAGAGAGAAAGAAAGGAAAGAAAGAAAGAAGGAAAGAAAGAGAAAGAAAAAGAAAGGAAGGAAGGAAGAGGGAGGGAGGGGAGAGAAAGAGAAAAAAGGAAGGAAAGAAAGAAAGAAAAAGAAAGGGAGGGAGGGAGGCGAGGGGAGAGAGAGAAGGAAAAAAATAAAAAGAAAGGAAAGGAAAGGAAGGAAGGAAGAGGGAGGGGAGGAGGGGTGAGAGAGAGAAAGAAAGGAAGAGAAAGAAAGAAAGAAAGAGAAAGAAAGAAAGAAAGAAAGGGAGGGAAGGGGAGAGAGAGAGAGAGAGAGAGAGAAAGAAAGAAAGAAAGAAAGAAAGAAAGAAAGAAAGAAAGAAAGAAAGAAAGACCCCCTCTCCTTTAAAAGACACCCCCTCCCCAAAAATGCCTCCCTCCGACGCTGCTTTCCCAACTTTGCAAAAACAACAACAAAAGATGACAGCCGACTGGCACATATGTGCGAGGGGGAACCTTTACCTTATGTATATTTCTGTACCGAATATATATTTTAATGGAAATCTGTAAATCTTTGCAAGCTTAAATTCTGCCCATCTAGTTTTAATCTTGGCCATGTGTCACCTGCCAGTTGTCATGTGAGCTTCCCACGCATGTACTTTAAGCCATCTTCAGTGCTTTTCCACCCACACGCCCATCGTGATCATTCCCTTGCCATCTTTTTAAACAACTGCTCCCTCCAATATTATACCAGGTCTGAACCGCAAAACGTCAGAGGTCCCCCAGGTGGCAGCAAAGAGCCATGGTTTTTTGTTATCTCTTTGCTGCCATCTAGCGGCAATCTGGATTTCTGCACCCTGAGTTGGATTATTGTGTTGTTGTTGTTGTTAATTTATTATTATTATTATTATTATTATTATTATTATTATTATTATTATTATTATTATTATTATTATTATTATTATTATTATTATTATTATTATTATTATTATTTAATCTTTAGTGAGATTCACAGCCTTTGAGGCTGGTTAATAGCTCAGCAGCTCGAGTCCTAACCAAGGACCTAGGAACTGTTAAGGTATTGTCGGAGGATGTAAGCTGTTCCGAGTAAGGTGGTTTTTTGTAGAGTCAAAATGTTCAAGTCCGGCAAATTTAGAATTTCTAAATAGCGGGGTAGCCCTTTGGGTATTGCTCCGAGGGCTCCAATTACAATCGGGACAACACACGATTTCTTTTTCCACAGTCGCTCAACTTCAATTTGTAAGTCCCGGTACTTTGTGATTTTTTTCTTGCTGCTTATCTTCAATCCGTGCATCACCAGGTATTGCAATGTCAATGAACCATACTTTTTTCTTTTCAACTATTGTTATGTCAGGTGTGTTGTGGGCCAAGTGCCTGTCAGTCTGAATCCTGACCTCCCACAAGATCTTGAGTTTCTCATTCTCTAAAACTTTCTCAACCTGATGTTCCCAGTGGTTTTTGCTGTACTCAAATCCAAACTTCTGGCACAATTTCCAGTGAATGATCTTAGCAACACGGTCATGGCGTTGTAGGTAGTCAGTTTGTGAAATTTTGCTGCACCCACTGATCAGGTGGTCGACTGTCTCATCTTTCTCATTGCAGAGGCGGCATTTGCTGTTGGTGGTAACATGTTGAATTTTTGCCTTCGTGCTGTTTGTGGCTAGGGCTTGTTCTTAAGCTGCCAAAATAAAGCTTTCTGTTTCTTTTTTCAGTACTCCTGATCTTAACCAGTTCCAAGTTAGTTTCTGGTCAGCTTTGCCTTCAATACTTTTCAATACATCATCATCATCATCATCATCATCATCATCATCATCATCATCATCATCATCATCATTATTATTATTATTATTATTATTATTATTATTATTTATTGGTTAATCTTTAGTGAGATTCACAGCCTTTGAGGCTGGTTAATAGCTCAGCAGCTCGAGTCCTAACCAAGGACCTAGGAACTGTTAAGGTATCGTCGGAGGATGTAAGCTGTTCCAAGTAAGGTGGTTTTTTGTAGAGTCAAAATGTTCAAGTCCGGCAAATTTAGAATTTCTAAATAGCGGGGTAGCCCTTTGGGTATTGCTCCGAGGGCTCCAATTACAATCGGGACAACACACGATTTCTTTTTCCACAGTCGCTCAACTTCAATTTGTAAGTCCCGGTACTTTGTGATTTTTTCTTGCTGCTTATCTTCAATTCGTGCATCACCAGGTATTGCAATGTCAATGAACCATACTTTTTTCTTTTCAACTATTGTTATGTCAGGTGTGTTGTGGACCAAGTGCCTGTCAGTCTGAATCCTGACCTCCCACAAGATCTTGAGTTTCTCATTCTCTAAAACTTTCTCAACCTGATGTTCCCAGTGGTTTTTGCTGTACTCAAATCCAAACTTCTGGCACAATTTCCAGTGAATGATTTTAGCAACACGGTCATGGCGTTGTAGGTAGTCAGTTTGTGAAATTTTGCTGCACCCACTGATCAGGTGGTCAACTGTCTCTTCTTTTTCATTGCAGAGGCGGCATTTGCTGTTGGTGGTAACATGTTGAATTTTTGCCTTCATACAGTTTGTGGCTAGGGCTTGTTCTTGAGCTGCCAAAATAAAGCTTTCTGTTTCTTTTTTCAGTACTCCTGATCTTAACCAGTTCCAAGTTAGTTTCTGGTCAGCTTTGCCTTCAATACTTTTCAAGTATTGGCCATGCAGAGCTTTGTGTTTCCAATTTTCAGCTCGCTGCTCAATTACTTCTTTCTTATATTCTGCTTTTGTTTTAGTTGTCTTTAAAAGGCCTCCTTTATTTACTTCCTTAATCATTGGTTCTTCACTTTTCTGGATGTAACCATTCAAGCTGCATTTTTCTTCTTCCACAGTCTGCTTTACTTGTAGGAGTCCTCGACCACCCTCTGCTCTTGGTAAATATAATCGGTCAACATCACTTTTAGGGTGCAAGGCATGATTCATTGTCATAAGCTTCCTTGTTTTTCTGTCCAAATTGTCTAACTCCATCTGGGTCCAGTCAATTATTCCTGCAGAGTATCTAATCACAGGTATAGCCCAGGTATTTATGGCTTTTATGATGTTTCCTCCACTCAATTTGGACATTAATATCTTACGAATTCGTCGAATGTACTTGGCTGAAGTTAATTCCTTGACTTTATTATGCATTAAGTCAGAGGCTTCTAAAATTCCCAAGTACTTGTAGCCTTCTTCTGATTTTACTGCCTTTATCATTTCTTCATTCTCTAGTTCTATTCCATCCTCTTCTATGATCTTGCCTGCTTTGGTTGCTATTGTTGCACATTTGTCAATTCCAAACTGCATACCAATGTCTTGGCTGAATTCTTTTGTGTTTTCAATTAATAAATTCAGTTCAGCTTTTGTTTTACCAAACAGCTTCAAATCATCCATGTACATCAAGTGCGAGATTTTCAGTCCTTTCTTTGCAAGTTCGTATCCACAGTTCATCTTCTTCAAAATGATTGTCAGTGGTAGCATTGAGAGTATAAAAAGTAGGGGTGAAAGGGAATCGCCCTGGAAAATGCCTCGTTTAATTTCAACTTCACCCAGTTCTTCTTCATTAGCCATAAGTTTTGTTTTCCAGAGGTTCATTGAAGATTCCATGATGATGATGATTATTATTATTATTATTATTATTATTATTATTATTATTATTATTATTATTATTATTTGAATTTCTATACCGCCCTTCTCCCGAAGAACTCAGAGTGGTGAATAGAATAAGATTTCATATACGTATAATAATTTTTTTTTTTTTAAATAAACAGTAAATAATAAATTGAGTCAACTTAGTGTATCTGCTAAGATTTTGGCATAGAATTTAGATGTTTATGTTAGCCCTGCTTGTTGAAACAGAAAGGTCTTCAGGGCACGTCGGAAAGTGCGAAGATCTGGGATTGTTCGTATTCCAGGGGGTATTTTGTTCCAAAGAGTAGGTGCCCCCACAGAGAAGGCTCTCTCCCTTGGAACTACTAGACGACATTGTTTTAATGATGGTACTATGAGTAGGCCTACTCTGTGAGAGCGTATTGGTTGGTGGGAGGTTATCGGTTGCAGCAGGTGGTCTCGTAAGTACTCAGGACCTAAATCATGGAGCACTTTAAAGGTAAGAACCAACACCTTGAAGCGCACTCGGAAGGCCACCGAAGAAGAGAGTAACAGAGATGGAAGGGATCTTGGAGGTCATCTAGTCCAACCCTATACTAGGCCTATACTAGGGATTCGAACCGCCGAACGGCCGACCTTTCTGATCGACAAGCTCAGCATCTTAGCCACAGAGCCACCCAAATCGCGGCTCCGTTTTGACCGCCAACCGGTGAAACTTGAAACACGTAGTTTTCCCAGCATCCCTTTTATGATTTTTTTTCTTGGAATTCTGGGAATTCTGCATTGTAGAGGGCGCCCAGTTGGGGATGGAGCAACATGGGCTTTCAAGGGTAAAGCTCATTTGGAAGCCTTGGAGATCTGGATACAAAAAATCGGGCATCCCGCAGCACCTGTGAGACTACAATTCCCAGCACCCTCTCTTTGGATTCCTTTGGAATTCTGGGAATCGTGGCTTCAAAGTCTTGCAAGGCCATCCAGCTGGAGACGGAGTAATAATAACAAGAGTTGGGAAGGGACCTTAGAGGTCATCTAGTCCAACCCCGTTGCTCACGCAGGAGGCCTATACTTCTGATCGACAAAGCTCAGCATTTTAGCCACTGAGCCACCTAAGGATGGAGTCAAGCACCAACTCAACCACCTGGGTTCCCTCTATATGTGCAAAGACTACAACTCCCAGCATCCCTTTAGCATTTTTTTTTCTCAAACCGGTGAGAAAACACCTTTTCCAGGTGTTTTTTGCTCCACAGTCCAAAGGGCACCCAGTTGGAGATGGACTGAGGCAGGAATTATGAGAAAACTTTTGGAGGCCTTGGGAAAAAAAAAAACCCCAAAAAACCCTGTCAGCACACAAGACTACAACTCCCAGCACACCCTTAGGATTCTCTTGGAATTCTGGGAGCTGCCACTCTACTCTTTCGAAGACGTCCGATTGGTAGCCTTTGCTTGCTCCCGCCCATTCTTCTAAGCCCCGCCCCACCGCCCCGCACTCTCGCGACCGATCCTTTCTTTTCCCGCCGCTTTCTTCAAGAGGCGGGAAGAGAAAAGGCGGGAAAGTGCCGCGCATGCGCGCGCCGGCGGCTCCTCTGAGGGAGCTGTTTTTCCGCAGTTTCAGTTACGTTACAAATATTAAAACAAAACAAAACGAAAATAAAAAAAAAATACCGGATCGACGCGGCGTTATAGCAAGGCAAAGAGGCGGCCTGCTTGGTTTCTCTCACCCTCAGCCTGGTGTCTCCCCCGCCCTACCTCAGAATGAGTTGGAGTTTAGTTTCCATCATCCTGAGGGCCGCGCTGGGGAGGATGGTGGCTGTAGTCCAAGCAAGGAAAATAGGGTTTACCCCTCAAAATTAACCTCCTTGCCACTTAGTTTCGATGGCGGCTGAGGTGGATGAGCCACATTTATAGGCTGTGTCAAGGCAGGAAATTCCCAAAGGGATGAAAAATAAGCCATTAAACATGGTTATAACCTTGTTAAATTCATGGTTTCCATCTGGGGTGGAGTGATTTGAGTGGAATTTGAGGTTTTGGGGACCAAGTGAATAACTAGGAGCCTCTTTATTTTCTAAGTTTTCCTCAGTACTTTCTTAATTTCCTTTCCCTTTTTTCCTCTTTTTCTCTCTTAATTCCTTCCCTTTTCTATTTTCCTTTCCTTCTTACTCTCATCTTCCTTCTTTCCTTCTTCCTTCCTTTCTTTCCTTCCTTTCCTTCCTTCCTTCCTTCCCCTCTTTTTCTCTCCCCTCCCTCCCTCTTATATACATATATACTGTCAAATCAATACAGACTCATCAAATAAGCAATTAAATATCCATCATGGTTAAGGTATCCGTTTAAAAAATGTAAATAATTCTAAAGCAATGCAGCTGCTTTTTACAAGCGGCAGCCATAGAAGGAGAAATTATAATAAAAGCGATAATAAAGAATTGCACCAAAACCAAACAATATAATAGTTAAATTGAATAGTTCAAAGAAAACCATATTGAATTTTACGATATGGTGCAGTACCGGGTTTTCAATTTCAATTATATAGGATGTAAAGGATGTATGTTTTGTGTTTTTATTTTTATTAGTTATAATGTACACTGAAGATGGCGAAATTTAATTTTGTTGTACCTTGTGCAACAACAACAAACTAAACCTAAACTAAACTAAACTAAACTAAACTAAACTAAACTAAACTAAACTAAACTAAACTAAACTAAAAAATAATTTAAAGATGGCAATAACTACCGGTATTCAGAAACGTCTTTAGACAAGTTTCATCTTCATTAGTATCTTGGATCTATAGAAATTTTCCTTTCAATGTCCAATCTGTTCTTAAATTGATGCTCATCCCCTTGTTCAGAAATCCCTCCCCCGTTCAAAAGTACAAATCCAGTAGTTGTAAGAGAAACCCCTATAAATCCTCATTATTTTCATGCTGCTTCTGCCCTCAAATGATCAGATTTGAAAAGTCATCCTGCAGTCACAAGATGGATGGATAAATCCTTGACCTACTGCTTTGATCCATGATTAAATCACATATAAATGGTATCTATTCCCATTGATTGGATTGCAATTTATCATACTTTTAACAATAGTGGGAATGTCGTGATAGTGAAGAAAGATTTGAGCTGCAGTTTTCATGATTTTTTACATTAAAGAACTTCAACTCCCCCCTATTCCCCTGCTCTAATCTTGCATCAGGGTCCTTGTATTGAGCAGCACGAACGCTGGATTCACTGTGCCCTGGGTGCAAATACCTGCCTCTCCAGTTGAGACCCCATAATAAATCCCCTAATTAATTCTTTAAATGTCTTAAAAAATATTGCTTCACTGCAGTTGGCAAGCAGATTTAAAGACTACAGTTTTTTTCCCAGCCTGATTTCCAGATAAACTGGATTTCAGTTTTCCTAATCCCTAACCACCATAGCCAAAGGATTAGATTCAGAGATTATATACCAGCAAGCAAATAAAATTTTTAAAAAGTACCTGATTTGGCAAAAAATAGAATGTCCTTGTTTTGTACAGTAATGTCAAAAGAGTGAAGATCAATGATGGTCATCAACCTCCAGCCAAAACTGGCAGTAAAAGAAAGACAAAATAATAATAATAAAATGGGAGTAACTCAGGGCCACTAGAAGGAACAGGATTGGGGAAGTAAACAGGATTTCAAGATAAAAGTGACGCATTCTGCTGCCTAGGACATGTTGGTGTTATGAAACCATTAATATGATGCCATAGTTTTGATATATGGCAATTCATATTAACATCTGTACCTCCATTCTCTTCCCTCCCTGCTATGGATCCATGCCAAGAAATGAAGCAAGACTGCCTCCCTTCATATTTAGATTCCCCCCCCTCATTTTCTTTTTCCTGTTTCTGAAGTTCACAATATTTTGATATAATAATGTTTTATTTGTTTTATTTTATTTGTTGAACTCAATGAATATTCATTAATAGTGAGTAGGCAGTAGGAAAGTATCAGTCAATCACAGGGGTGTCAAACTCCAGGCTGTGTGCTGAATCTGGCCCACGAGGTGCTTAGATCTGGCCTGCAGGGCTGCCCTGGAAACAGCAAAGGACCAGCCCGCAGTGCCTCTAGCTGTTTTTGCTGGCAGAAGGCTGCAGAAGGATCCCTCCAGCCCCACCTGGGCCACCATAGGTGGCCCCGAAACGCATGATGTCAAGCTCAAACACAAACCCTGGTGCGGCCCTCAATAAAATTGAGTTTTGATACCCCTGGTCAATCAGAATAGAGCTGGAAGGGACTTTTGAGGTCATTTAATTCAACCTCCTGCTCAAGCAGGCGAACCTATACCATTTCAGACAAGTGACTATCCAGTCTCATCTTAAAAACTTCCTACAACTTCTGGAGGCAAGTCATTCCACGTTGTTCTCACTGTTAGGAAGTTTCTCCTTAATTCCAGGTTGCTTCTCTCCTTGATTAGTTTCCATCCACCCACTGGATCTATTGGGCCTGATATAGTTGCAATCATCCTTTTTCAGTCCATATAAGACCAGACTGTACAGTAATACTCAGATGATGGTGGTGGTGATGATGATGTGCCAGTTTCTGCCTTCCTCACCATCTTTTAAAGAAAGGATTATGTGGATAAAGAAACAAACGTAGTCAACATTTTATCAATTTAGTAACACTAACACAATCTTCTATATAAATGTATCCTTCAGTTACTTATATTTTCTCCCTTAATGGAGGAATGTTTCACCTTTGTTTCCAATCCAATATATCCATCCAGCCTTATCTATATGCCTGGGTTTTTTCCCTCTACTTCTCTCTCCCTCTCTTTTTATAATTCATTTGCTTATTTTAACCTGTATCACCTTTCCAATTCTACTTTTCCATCCATCCAATTCTTTTTATAACATCTTACCGGTATTAAAAATTTAAATACAGAATAAGAACTAACAACCAATATTTGGAATGAAAAAAAAAAGAAGAGCAAAGACAAAAATACAGAAATAAAAAAGTCAGTTTCAATTTTCTTTTACTGCAGTTATAAATATAAAATAGTCTTTTGTTCTATGGTTACAGCATTAGTGATATCTTCTTTATAACCTTTTATTTTTATTCTAATCTTCAGAACCCTATATCATGATTTAATTTTTTTTTTGTTTCCCGCAAAAATTCAAATTCAATTACAATTCTTTCTAGAAAACAATCTGACACATTCTTATTCACAATAGAAGCTGAGAAAAATCTACCTTGCCTCTCTGCCTTGCAGCATGGATTGGTTTCATTGCAATCAGTGCTTCACCCAAGAGAAATCTGACTTTTCGGTTACTAGCTGTGGACATATATTTTGCCAAAAATGTGCCGGTACAGGTAAGTATGAAGTGGATTTTTTTACTTTAGAGGCTTTTTTGTGTGTGTGCCACCCAGCACAAAAGGAGTAAAAGTCAAAGAAATAAAAATGACATCTCCTTCAAATGTGCCTGACTTCTGATGACCTCTTGGACACTTCTGTGTCATTTCCTTGGTAACAGTATAGATATTTTTGTCACATTCTAGATTGATCTACAACTCTGAGATTTCTGATGGTTTCCTATCAAAGTGCCATCCAGCCCCAAACTTCCTTCACATATAGAGATCAGCCAAGAGAATATAAACAAAGATTGGCTTGCTAATTTTAGAAAAATCACCATTTTTCAATTTTAGACATTATTATATATGAAACATTTCAATATCGTATTAACATTTTACGTTTTTAATCTTGTTAGACAAATGCCCTTCTTGTGGAACAAGCTGCAAATATTTGTCTCTAAAAGATAATGTAAGTTCTGGTTTCTATAAGAAAGATTCTTTTTTTCTTTCTTTTTGGTGTCTCTGAACTCAGACTTTGTATCCCAACTTACTGGGTGAATGTGTCAAATATTTAAATTATAAGCAAGAAAACCAAATAGTAAGCAGGATTTTTTAAAAAAACAACCTGAGTGTTAAACAATGAGTTTAATAAAGCTCTGACATTAGTAGAAAGTGGATAAATATTAATTTATAAGAAGCCAAACAAAAGACATTTCGTGAAAACTTGAGAATGATTTATTATGTACTTTTAATTTGAAAAAATAATTTCAGCTACCTGGCAATCGGGACCTCATTATGTATCCCAATTATATTATGGAGAAAAGTATTCAAATACTGCCCATCAATGCTGTGTACTGAATTACATGGAATCAGTCACTATAACTTATTTAAAAAGGCTTCTATAAAGTTAGGTGAGAGAAGAAAAATGATTTTAAAAAAATTACTTATTTCATAATATTTTTCCTGTTTTTCAATACTCCAAAAGTGGTATTCTTCATACTATACTACCTTCTGCTTCTTGGAAAAAAGGCAGGAGAAAATATAATGACATTAAAGAAAAACTGTAAAAAAAATAAATCAAAATCATATGCACAAGAATTCAGAATGACCAAGTAGCTGAATAGACATATTTTAGTTGGTGAAATGATATTGGAAAGGTGATATTTCAGATATACAACCAATTAAATAAACTCTGAAAAATTCAATATGTTTCACCTTTTAGATTATAAAGAATTTAACTCTTTATCTACCCTTTGTCTGCTTTTCTGGCTTTCAGATGAAGCAAGAAGAAAAGAAGTTTTTCAAAAACCCTGTTGAAACAGCGCTCAACTATATTGCTCATATCTCTCAGGTAAGAAACCATTTGGGGTTATATTCTCATTGATTTTAGCTACGAAAAAGAGGGGCAGTGATTAAAACAGGTATATAATACTGAAGTTATTCTGACCCACTTAAAGTGTTCAGAGGCATGTCTACCCATGTAAAAAACATGAATGAATTACTTCCCTAGTCAAACATGTTCCCTACAATTAAGGTATATTTTATTCCATTTTTAATAGCTGTTACACCATGGATGAATGATCCAAGGTCCCCTAGAGGACTGGTTAATAACCAATCTGGGGAAAGGTTAATTCTGTAGTAATAGTGATCCCAAGTTTGCCAAGCAAGCTAATTAATTACCATAATAAATCTAGATAAAAGAGCCAGATAACTATTGTGACGGGCTAGTTAATCAACAGAAGAAGTTTCAGCAGAATCAGCGATACATGAGCATTAAAATCCACCATGATAATCCTCCTCCTAATCCTATCTCGTAAACCAGATAGCCTAGCGCTCAGATGAAGAGGAGGGGAGGAACCTTTAAAGATGGAATGGATCTGTATTTTATTCTACAATCTATTCAACAATTGTTTTTATTTATTTTCTTACAATTATATCAGAGGTGGGTTTCAGCAGGTTCTGACCAGTTCTGGAGAACCGGTAGCGGAAATTTTGAGTAGTTCGGAGAACCGGTAAATAACACCTCGCAGAGAATAGATGCCCCCCCACCATCTGTTCTCTGCCTCCCGAGTCCCAGCTGATCGGGAGGAAATGGGGATTTATTTATTTTTTTATTTGATTTATATGCCGCCCTTCTCCGGAGACTCAGGGCGGCTTACAATGCGTTAAGCAATAGCCTTCATACTTTTGTATATATTTATACAAAGTCAGCTTATTGCCCCCACAAACTGGGTCCTCAATTTACCTACCTTAGAAAGGATGGAAGGCTGAATCAACCTTGTTTTGCAGTAACCTTCCCCTGGAGTGGGAAGGAAATGGGGATTTTGCAATATCCTTCCCCTGGAGTGGGGTGGGAATGGATGGAATACTCTTCATTAGATCCCGAAAATGGGCAAAACTGTTACCTTGTGTTCAATATTCCACACAGGAGCCTCTGGTAAAAGATAGTCCAGAATCCTGCAGTTCTAAAATCCTTGGATAAAAGACAGATGATCCTTACTCAGCCAGTGACAAAAGGCTTTCTTTTCTACACTGCTCCAAAAAAATAAAGGGAACACTTAAACAACACAATGTA
This sequence comes from Pantherophis guttatus, assembly GCF_059756535.1. Classification (NCBI taxonomy): domain Eukaryota; kingdom Metazoa; phylum Chordata; class Lepidosauria; order Squamata; family Colubridae; genus Pantherophis; species Pantherophis guttatus. The sequence goes on along the minus strand of NC_142066.1, from coordinate 4,996,778 downwards.
ACACCAAGTCAATCACACTTCTGTGAAATCAAACTGTCCACTTAGGTAGCAACACTGATTGACAATCAATTTCACATGCTGTTGTGCAAATGGAATAGACAACAGGTGGAAAGCATAGGCAGTTAGCAAGGCATCCCCAATAAAGGAATGGTTCTGCAGGTGGTGACCACAGACCACTTCTCAGTTCCTATGCTTTCTGGCTGATGGTTTGGTCACTTTTGAATGCTGGCGGTGCTGTCACTCTAGAGACAGAGTCTACAACCCACACAAGTGGCTCAGGTAGTGCAGCTCATCCAGGATGATGGCACATCAATGCGAGCTGTGGCAAGAAGGTTTGCTGTGTCTGTCAGCGTAGTGTCCAGAGCATGGAGGCGCTACCAGGAGACAGGCCAGTACATCAGGAGACATGGAGGAGGCCGTAGGAGGGCAACAACCCAGCATCAGGACCGCTACCTCTGCCTTTGTGCAAGGAGGGACAGGAGCAGCACTGCCAAAGCCCTGCAAAATGACCTCCAGCGGGCCACAAATGTGCATGTGGCTGCTCAAACAGTCAGAAACAGACTCCATGAGGGTGATATGAGGGCCCGACGTCCACAGGTGGGGGTTGCGCTTACAGCCCAACACCATGCAGGACGTTTGGCATTTGCCAGAGAACACCAAGATTGGCAACTTCGCCACTGGCGCCCTGTGCTCTTCACAGATGAAAGCAGGTTGACACTGAGCACACTTGACAGACATGACAGGGTCTGGAGACGCCGTGGAGAACGTTCTGCTGCCTGCAACATCCTCCAGCATGATCGGTTTGGCAGTGGGTCAGTAATGGTGTGGGGTGGCATTTCTTTGGGTGGCCGCACAGCCCTCCATGTGCTCGCCAGAGATAGCCTGCCTGCCATTAGGTACCGAGATGAGATCCTCAGACCCCTTGTGAGACCATATGCTGGTGCGGTTGGCCCTGGGTTCCTCCTAATGCACAACAATGCTAGACCTCATGTGGCTGGAGTGTGTCAGCAGTTCCTGCAAGACGAAGGCATTGATGCTATGGACTGGCCCGCCTGTTCCCCAGACCTAAATCCAATTGAGCACATCTGGGACATCATGTCTCGCTCCTGTTCTGTCCCCAACCACACGCACACAACCAAACCAGCCGGCAAAATCCTTTTCCTTAAGATAACGGAACTTGGCAACAACCTAGTGGCTGCCTGCCAAGAGTTTATTACTTACAAAGAGGAGAGATAACTTCTCCCCACTTCTGATACATCCAAAGAAACAGCTCAATAATTACGGAGGTAATCAAGTCCAGAGATAATCCAGCAAAGTCTTATAGCAAAAGTCCGGCAATGCAGAATGGCGTGGAAGCTTTCAGCTTTGTTTGTCACAAGGTTTGACTGGCCACCACGCTCCCTTTTATATCCTGTGGGGTGTGGTCCAGTGACTCAGCCTAATCTTGGGCACGCCTTTTCTTCTGTTGCGCCCGCTTATCTCTGCGACGCTGGCGTGGATCCAGCCAAGACTCATTTCCCTCATCACTGTCCACCTGTGGCTGCGTGGACGTGCTTGGCCCCGGCCCTATCTCTTGCTCTTCGGCGGACACCGAAGGCATTGCCAGAGAGGAGGGTCCTGGAGAGGGAGGCCTTGCCAACTCCTCTCCTTCACTTTCGGAGTCCTCTCCTGCCGATGACACAGGTTCAGGTAACAGAGCCACAACAGCTCCATCCACCAATGCCACATTGCACCACAGACTGTCCAGGAGTTGAGGGATGCTTTAGTCCAGGTGTGGGAGGAGATCCCTCAGGAGACCATCTGCCACCTCATCAGGAGCATGCCCAGGCATTGTAGGGAGGTCATACAGGCACGTGGAGGCCACACACACTACTGAGCCTCATTTTGACTTGTTTTAAGGACATTACATCAAAGTTGGATCAGCCTGTAGTGTTTTTTTCCACTTTAGTTTTGAGTGTAACTCCACATCCAGACCTCCATGGGTTGATAAATTTGATTTCCATTGATAATTTTTGTGTGATTTTGTTGCCAGCACATTCAACTATGAAATGAACAAAGTATTTACTAAGAATATTTCATTCATTCAGATCTAGGATGTCTTATTTTTGTGTTCCCTTTATTTTTTTTGAGCAGTGTATATTTGTTTGTGCTAAGACTGAAAGATACTGTATAATCTTGATTTTCATAAGGAAAATTTGTCCTCCAGGGGGTTAAAAAGAAAGTAAGATGGTTGAGAACAGCAATCCAGGTAATTTCCATGTAATCACATAAGTCTCCTTGTCATCTCAACAACTTGATATGCGAGAAGAAAAGCAACCTCGAAAAAACCATGAAAAGTTCAATCCTGAGAATGACGCGCACATACATACACATATATGTGCATCACATATATGTGATGGTTTAGAAAACATCACATCACATTATTTTCATCCATTCGCATGAATGCTTATTATGCATCACATTTTAAAATAGACATTTCCTAGTACAGTTTTCAAAAGATAAAAGAATGGAAATATTATTTATGATTATCATACATAACAGTGATAAAACAGCCACTGTATCTCTTACTTTAAACTATTAAAGGCCTGGGAAAGATAAAGGGCTCCCCCTGCTGTTAAAAAAAAACCCTGCAATATAACACACAAGTGAGCACCAACCATATGGAAGGAGATTCCAAAAGTTGGAAAAAAGTGAGAGAAGGGGTTTTTTTTTAGTCCCAAGTAAAGATTAAGAAATCCTGATGGACAGATATTTTAATTGCCTGCATTTCCATTGTTCTCTGGTAGTTTTTTTTTAATCTCTTTCTCAGCCTAAGAATAGTTTGCATGCCCATTATTTCAATTTCTAGAGAGTTGTTATATTTGTATAATAACAGGCACCCGTGTTTAAGGGATTATGACACATTTTCCCAATGCATTAATTAGGCTGTAACCAGTTTCACAGTACTTATTTCTGATAAGATTTTTTTCCCTATAAATCAGACATGCAGTTGCTTAACATAAACTATCAAGCAAAAATGACGCACATGCCAGATATTCAAATAGGCAGTTCTGTAAAGTATTGGAGTTTCCCTCCCCTCCCCCAGAGATCCTCTTTAATTCTAAAAGTTAATTCTTAAATTTTCATGGTTTAAAAACAGTTCTGGGAGTAACCAAGAAGGAAAGCCAGGAAATGTAATCTAAGACAATTTATACTGTAATAAATTGGTTAGACTTTAAGCTGTTGTAAGATTCCTTGCTATCATTCAACTCACCTCGTGGATAATATTCATATAACCTTGTTCATTTTACAGCTTTAAGTACACAAAGTCTGAACTGTTTGCTCTATATATTATGTGCCTTGCAAATAAAGAGCACAGCTCACACCCTTGACTGGATGGAATATTAAAGTAAATATATAAAGTACTATTAGACCATTTGTCCTTCTACTCAGCTACTAGATGGTTCCAGGGCTGGAGAATCTATGGTCATTATTTAATTGAAAATATTTATACAGCCACCCAACTTACATCAAACTCTGGGCAACTCCCAATTAGCAATTAAAATAACATCCATAATACAAGACAACATTATACATATAAACCATGAACATTAAGAAATCTGGAACCAAAATATTGGTTCCACATGTAGGCCATTGTTAAATCCTCTCGCCCACTTCACTTTCTCCCAGCACTTTTGAGAAAAGCCAGGTCTTGTGATTTTTGGAGAATAACCTCCCTCTCCACTGGAAACAAATTCCTTGTGTGTCTAATCACACTTGGCCAAATAAAGTCAACCCTTTGGAGTTTGCCCCTTGTCCTTTGCCTTCCCTTTCCTTCTCCATTCCATTTCATTAACGCCCATATAGGCCCTCTATATAGGCACTGTGCCATTACTGCCATTTCTTTGCCAGTTGTAATTCAGACAAGGCACTGAACATCTTATAAAATAAAGGAAGCACAATAAAGTTCAGTAATAAAATAAATAGCAAAACAAACCATCGGTACTCTAAGGAGCAAAATTAATAACACACAATCCATATCAGGACAGTGACTTTCACTACAATTTTATTTCCAAGGCTTCCCCACCCCCCACCCCCCCAAAAAAGGATGGGAAACAATCTGATCTCAGGAGAAATGATGCTTCAGAGAAGGTGGTCAGCTGGGTCCCTGAAAATTATGTGCCTTAAGAAACGGGATCCAGAAAGAGTCCACGGTCTTATTGAGTAGGCATAAGCCACTTGGAGAAGGTGATCTCATAGATAACAAGACCTCAAGCTTTAAAGCAGAAAACTGAGTTGTAATCATAAGGAAGAGTAGCTTTAAATACAGCAAAATGATTATGTGTCATCAACTGATTGTCAGCTCTTAGCTACATTGTGGCAATCTAAAAAAGAGGTGATCAAGGCATGAGTGACTGTGAACAGAGACTTCCAATCTAGGATAGATGTCATTGGACCAGTCTTCCCATCAATTACTGCTGACCATCCTATTTGACATATATGGGAGTTAGATTTGAATAATATTAATGCCTTATTTTACTGCATGAAAGGAGTCGGAAGTCAATGCTTTTTTTCCACTTCCCCTTTTTCCTTTTCTAATTTACCTAATATTTGCTTTTGTATTCTTTTTGCATGTCGTATTATAAATTAATAAAACTATGGAAAAAAAAAGATTTGAATAATATTCAGAATGCCAAAGATTTCGTATCGTAAGCCTACTGAGATTTGTAGGGACTGGTTGTGTACGATCCATATACAGGAAATGTCTTCTGCTCTGAGTGATGTACCTGGACTTAAAAGGTTCCACATATGCCGCTTCTTATATCCCTAAATGAGTTACAGTCATGAGACCAGATGCTGAATTTCCTTGAAATCCACTTCTCTCGTGCCTTCTGGTCTTCTTTCTAGGTATGGACATTCCAGAAGAGCCAGATGGACCTGCTGGTCTCTTTCTACAAAAATAATGCTTCAAAAGCCGAAGGAGCACTCCAGCAAGCTCTCCACAAACTAACTATCCAGGAAAAGTGAGATATGCAGGTTGTGTTCATATAAGAGAGGAAAACAGTATAAATGTGTCTGCACAACACAGTATGAATATTAAATTATCCTACTCTCCGAGGGTGGGGATGACGACATATAATACACTGAACATGCTAAAGCACCAAATAAGCTGCTTCACACAGCACTCCAAGCCACAAAGAGAACCTAACTAAGATTCAAAATAAGGTTAACGGGTTGTGCAAATACAATTGTTAGGTCTTTCATTTACCTGCTTGACCTACTACTCTGTGAATACAGCCTGTTAGTTTTATCTGTAGGGATTAGTAAAGTTAATATGATTAACTTTACAAGATCTAGTTTCATATTGTCACTCAGTTAAGAACATTACTGGTTGATCAAAGGTCCATTGTGCCTTCTTAAGTCAACCCCCCACTCTGAGCTGTTTAATTAAAATACTTAAAACATTTCCCCCCCCTTCATATATCCAGAAAGCCATTCTTTCCTCTCGTCTCTTCCCCAAAAGAAAGTTATTGAGTAAGTTGGAAATATCCTTCAGTTGTCCTAATTGGTGGGAAAGAAAGAAACACTTGTTTTATTTTTGATGGAGATAAAAACTGGGGCAAGCAAATAGGGTTATATACTTTTCTAAAGAAGACTCCAGGCTCCCTTCTGATATCAGCCATTAAATGTTAAAACATGTTGATAATTTGTGAAGTGAAACTAATAGCTTGCATGGCCCCAGAGGCAGCCCTCCTGCCTTTATTCTCATCACTGCTGAAGTGTTCTCTAGTGGGCTCTAAAGCATCAAGGCATATTATTATTACCCGCTTTCTGTTTCTCTTGCCTGCCACTTCCATATGTAGAGAACTAGAGGCTGTACAGAAGGAAAATAGGGAACTGAAGAAGAAGTACTTCAACCTGAAGGTAAGAAGTTTGGTGGAAACAATTATATTTTCCCTTATTTGGTTTCTTGTCACCCTCTGCTGGCAGCAATGACTACTGCTCTTCTGCTTTATTTATTGAGGAGGGAGTAAATCAAACCTCTTTGCATGTTAGGGGCCCAGCTGTTGACCCCCCAAACCCTCCCTTCTTCTCACAACAGGCTTTTCCCAGACAACACCAGGGTAGCAGGTCAGTATGTCTGTTCTGTCCTTTGGAAACATTAAATCAGGATGGGCAGCCCATGAAATAGAGGCAGTGCTGTAAGAGATCTTCGTGGCAAAATGAGGGAGCTGGGTCTTGAACCATCATAGGCCAGCAATGAAAACACAAGGCAAAGAAAAACCCCAATGTTTAGGGGTGGGTGGGTGGGGAGGAGTTATCCTAACTGATCAAACTCATTTCAATTTGATGCAGAAACAGCACCCCAAGGCCAATTGCCATCACTCCTCCGTCACAGACAGGTAAGAGAGATAAGGATCCCGAATCTCTTCACTTGGTCCAGGGTAATATTTTGTGTATGTGTAGATATGTGCATGGACGGAACTATATGGATGTTTGCCTGGATCTCTGAGGACAATGTAGGATATGGACAGATAATCTTATTATCTCAGGCCAACATTATGTTTAGCAGATTTAACCATGGCTACATAGTAACTATCTCATACTTTGCAGTTACACCGCAACCAATTTTCCAGCGCTCCAGTGAGGTGGTCAGGTAAATGTTTTTTTTCCCCCCCAGTTAGAGGTGATTCACAGTGTTAATAGTTTTTATCAAAAACTCCTTGGACAGGGTGTTTTTTTTTTTTTTTGTAAAAATGGTCAAATATGGAAATAAACAAGCCAGCAAAAATATGCTACATTCTAGTATACCTTTTACAGAAGTATCTTGGGTCCACGCAAAAAGTCCCAGTTGGTTGGTGTAAATATCCCGAAGAGCTAGTTGGTTTTCTGGCAAAGGATATTTTGAGCTAAGTTTCCCAAGGCAGCCACTCTTCTAAATTTGCTCCAGATCCTGGAAGATTGCGTAGTTTTTAGAAACTTGCTCAGAATTGAAGAGAAGGAACAGTGTTTTCTTCGAAAAATTGGAATTCAGAATAGAATAGAGCTGGAAGGGATCCTGGAGGTCTTCTAGTCCAACCCTCTGCTCAAGCAGGAGACGCTATACTATTTCAGACAAATGGCTGTCTATATACCATGGTATGCATATTCTAAGTGGAATAAGTGTGTTTCCATATCTTAGAATCTTCCTTACTGTGACTATGGTCCCTTCAGTCGAGTTCCCTTTCAGCAAAATTTGATTATTATACTTAAAAGATCACATAAAGATACTGAGCATCCGACTGCAGATTTAGCTTTCAGTTGTAGCTAGTGACAGCTCCTTGACCTATTGTGCCTCTTTTCTCAGCCGCTCGTCTTCTATGGATTCCATTTCTTCCAGAGTCAGCCGCCCACCAAGCTGGCAGGTTAGTTTCTGCCATTGCTTTTTTCTTTTCCCAGGAAAGCGAAACCATGGATAGACAGACTGCTTTGTTTCGTGCAGTTATTTGAAGGTAGTTTTGAGAATAAAATTCCACTGATAACCATCTGCCCAAACAAAAAGTTGTTTTTGGACATAAAACATTCTGGGCTCTTCTTTCTCTTTAGCCACACATGGCTTGGACAGAACCACCGTTTCCTTAGCAATAATATGGTTAAAAAGGAGGTTTCATTGGGGAATCCTAAAAGCTCCAAATCCCCAAACCGGTTTATCGGCAACAAAGAACAATGAATAATGTTTAGCTCGAAGGTGTTTATGAATATTTTAATTGTTGCCCTTTTAGTACTTTTGCTCCATTAACATCCCTCCACCATCTCAGTGGTGAAATCCAAATTTTTTTACTACCGGTTCTGTGGCCATGGCTTGGTGGTCGTGGCAGGGGAAGGATACTGCAAAATCTCCACCCCTCCCCACTCTGGGGCCAGCCAAAGGTGGTATTTGCCGGTTCTCCAAACTACTCAAAATTTCCGCTACTGGTTCTCCAAACTGCTCAAAATTTCTGCTACCTGTTCTCCAGAACCTGTCTGAACCTGCTGGATTTCACCCCTGCTCCATCTGGCTTTTTAAAAAAATAGTTAATATTTTTGTAATGATTTTACATAGTCACTGTTCTTAGCTTTGTTGTACGCTGCTCCGAGTCACTATACAAATGAGATTAAATAAATGAAAATTCCTTTAAACTTTTCTCCCCCTTTATTCAGCATACCACCAGAACCACACGAACGACCCCGGCGGTCTCTGCGAATGGTAAGAAGTGTAACTGTCAACAAACAGTAAATTTTTGCCATATTTAGATTCCAAAGGAAATAAAATCAAGAAATCTTCCAGGGTTTCATTTCTACAGACAAGCATCGTTTCACAGCTTATTATTTGGAACAGAATTTATTGTGAAGAGAAACATCATTTCTATTTGATCTCCTCCTCGCCTTACAATACTCTTTTCTCACATTGCCTACCCTTAAACTTCCTATCGCCTTTCCATGTGCTTTCCACCATTCATTCCAGGTGTAACACCTTTACATTCTATTTGGCAGCCACTCCGTCTTCAGCCTCCATGCAGAGCTTATTCTACAGGTGAGTCATAGGAGTGGGGAGGGGCCTTGATGAAGGTGTTGCTTACATATAGTTTATATGGTATAAGTTTAAAAACATTTAGTGTCGTCTTCCACAATAATTAGGACTTCTGTCACCCTCCTTCCTCCGTAGGGCCTCTCCTTCCACTTCCCACACCCCCAGTTTCAATGTCTTCAGTCTTCAAACTCCAACGGCGAGACTAAGTCAGAGTGCTAATAACCCTGGGCAGCCACAGGAAACTCCGTACTTCAACCTCAGCATCTTTCCCGGTGAGGAAAGTTGTTCCTCTTTGGTGAACATATGTTTATTCCATATAGTTTTTGTGCAGTATCACACTACTTTTGATTGTGATCTAGCTCCTTATATGAATTTGGCTTCTAATGATTTGTAAATAATAACAACATCTAAGGCCCACTAGCTACAGGTGAATCCCAAAGCATTGGATTTAGCTTGAATGGCCCCTCAAAGTTGTTTAAAGTGAACAGAAGGGGAACCATACACAAGGAATAATCACATCAACTATACTGTTATTTTCTTTTAAGTAAAATTAAACCTTTGTCCTAATCTCCCTCACTTTTTCCTAGAAAAGTCCTCTTTTCTTTTGATGCATGCCTGACATTACCAGTCTGCCCAAAGTATATTGTGCAATGTTTAAACCTGGCATTATATATTCCAGAATGGTTAGACAAACGAAGGCTTAGCATAACATACAAATGCCAAAATTGACTAACATGTTAAGATAGCCCTTCAACTCCCACAGAACTTGCCCTCCTGTTCAGTTGGTTTCCTATTGCTTTCATTTTTTTACAGATCCAACAGGTGCTTCTGTTCCTGACCACAATGCTGAAAGACTGCGCCCTCTACAGGTAAAATGTAGATTGCAGGCAGGTAGTCCCAAAGGTGCTTTTTCAGGAGGCAGCTGGACTTTCTTGGTTTTTTCTTTTGAAGACGTTTGGCTTCTCATCCAAGAAGCTTCTTCAGCTCTGACAGGATAGTGGGGAATGGAAGGATTTATATTCCTTGCAGACAGCTGGTCATTTGCATCCTTTTAGAGGATCGTTGAAGCACTTGGAGGTTTATCTGTGTCCTCAATGGTCACCCGAGTAGTGCTAATGGTTCTGTGGTCTGCAATTTTCCCTCTGGAAAGCCATTCCTACTCCCACACCACCTTAGAGTGTTCATCCCAAATTGTGTAGCTAAAAGTGTGTAGCGATTCTCAGTCATCCAGGTCATGGTTCCATTCCCCACTATCCTGTCAGAGCTGACGAAGCTTCTTGGATGAGAAGCGAAACGTCTTCAAAAGAAAAAACAAAGTCCGGCTGCCTCCTGAAAAAGCACCATGGGGACAACCATGACCCGGATGACTGAGAATCTCTACAGACTTGTAGACAGGTAGTTCATACTAAGAAAAGCTTCACTCATTCCAATTGCTTTTCCTTTTCTGTCATTCTCAGCTGAGATTCACACCTCACTCTACACCATCCTTTCCCCACAGGTAAGTGAGACCTACATGGATTCTTCATTCTCACCCTTTCATATGTTACATGACACAGCTTTGTGAAAGATGATGAATGTAATCCATATCCAGGTGAAATTATCACTGTCCTCTACCCCCCACCGCGGCTCTAGTTTTCATCACCCTTGCCAGCAAGATGCAACAATGATTTTTTTTTTTGCTGTTAAAACAAATTGGTTTAAGTCCTAGCTTTACCATTTAGAAATCTTAATGGCAGCATCCAAAGGAACAAAGTCCCAATTTTTTCCTCATTCCCCATGTCTTCTGTTAAATTAAAATTGTAGCATGTTAGAAATACATTACTTGCTGTTATCAGAAATTAGAATGTAATTTTGTTGAGCAAACTAAATAGTGATCAGAATTTAATACATCCCTAAAGTAGGAAGACTGGCTCCACACAACTAGTTAATTGCACTTTTCCCCAGGTATTCATCCATCAGCCAAATCCATCAGCAATAATGGGGATGACCAAAGCAGCTGTGCTCTTAAACATCATCCTAATGTTAGATGCAAGATAGACTCTTCTGTGCAGATTTCCTGCAGTATAAATCTTCTGAATATTTGAACCTGATTAAAAAGCAATCCATTAGTAATTGAGTGATGCCATTAGGAGACCCTGTTTTGATTAAAATTCTTTTAAATATTTTTTGTGACTTGAAATAAGACGTTCACAGTTGCTTGAAGCCAACTGGTGTATGAATCGTAGTAAATAAATAAAAATTATTATACAAGGCAAAGTATATTTATGGCACTTGGCATGTGTGACATAATTTTACAACAAATCCCTATAAAGTCTTTGAGGAAAATGGCTAAAATTAGCTGGTGAACTCTGCAGTAGCATTATTGATACATGGTGTTTTAACTGTCAAATATAGCCCATTAAGTAACCTGTGGATCCTAGCTTCAATCTTATTTTGTGACTAGATTTGCTAAGAAAATGTATTACGTTGTATGTTCTCTGAGCTAAAATGCTTTGTGTACTTCCAAGATGAAATATTCAAACAATTTGACCCAGGTTGCCCATAATGTAGGATTATTGTATTTGCAACCAATATTGTTTTGCAAACTGAAACAAAACAGACAAGTCTTTAAAAAAACTATACTTAGAAAGAGGAAAAAGACAGATATAATTTACTGAACATAATTATCTATTAACTCATTCAATTTATTAAGTAACCAATCCACAAATCAAATTATTCCGCTCAGTTCTATCTTTAAGTTACAGCCTTTGAACATTTCACTAAGTACGGCATAATCCATGTACCACTTTCTTTTTACCTAAAGTTGTTTAGCTTATTTCAGTATTTTTGAATTCTCTTGCCTGCAGAATATTTTTGTAAAGATTCTACTTAAAAAAAAATTGAAAATGGTATTTAATAAATAGAAATTTTAAAGTACAGATGATTAATCTCTGTCTAGTCTCCTACCTCTTCATACTTTCACAAACTTCCAAATTCCTCTTTACTTTCTTTCAAAATAATCTCAAACGCTATTCTCAGAATGTATGGGTTTTATTTTCCCCATCAATCTGAGGGCAATGACAGTTTGACAAATGGAAGATAACCAAGCATTTAGGAGTGTTTGCACTTCTTTTGCAAGAGGCCACTCTTGTTATCTTACAATATCTCTAACTGGCATCGAATTCACTATATCAACCAACTAGTACAGACCAGATATATGACTTGAATGGAAAAACTGGATGACAGGGAAAGCTGGTGAATCAAGGCACTAACGGAACAAGGAAAAGAAAACAGAGCAACTAAGAGAAATGATATGAATCATATGATAAAGAAGATCACCAAGAGCAGATAATAGAAGTCATTCCAAAAATGATTTTTTTTAAATAAAGGAGAGAATGAAAATGGAAGATAAATGACAAAATATTGATTTGAATATAACAGCTACAATCACCATCTTAAGTACCAGTCTAGAAACTAACATTTTTTAGTTCCAAAGTATTTTGAAGGCATGAAAACAGGAAAGATAGCCTTAGTCTGTCTTCTACATTTCTTTGATTTCAAAGAACTGGCTTATAAAAACAAAACATAAGCACCAAAAAGCAAATAATGACTTTAACTGTTCATTTACTCAGGAAAATATAGTTGGTATGCAAGCTTAGACTGGTTAAATCTTATGTATGGCTTTTATGGAATTTGAAAGAGTGGGGTTGCCAAATCTCTGCAACTGGTAACAAACGGTCCAGTTTCTAAACTCGAATAAAAAAATAAATGAATTGGAAGAAACAGAATCAAGACAGATACATCCAAGGGTAAATGAAAAATATCTGTATTCCAAGTCTTAGAAAAGGTAACAAAATTAGGCAATTGTTGGGCTTCAGGGTTTAGTGACCTAGACAACAAATGTATAATTATTAAGGAAAAAATTTCCTCTGATTATTATAGAGGAAACAATATGAAACCAAAACAATGCAATTAACCGAAGTTTAATTCTTTGAAGTTTTTTCAAAGAAATCATTGGAGACCCAGCGGATTGCTGAAGGCATTCATATACAGTATTATGGCCACTCACATCTGAAGGGTTGGAAACCCCTTCTTTATACCATTGTGATTCTGCCTTGATAAACAGTGAATGGAAACAAAACTAGTTTTGTTTTTATATTCAGTGGCTCAAAGGGAAAAAAGAAACCATTCTAGAACATAAGTGATGCGGGTCACTGCTACCAGCAGGAAACGGTTGGGACAGAAACCTGGCTCCTAGGATTTACTAATCTGTCTCACTGATCCTTCCACCTGCTCCTCGGAGAAATCCAAAACCCTCCAGCATCCGCACAAAAGTCCTTCAGTCTTCGTCCTCCTCCTCTTCCACGTCCTCTTCTTCGTCGTAGTCTTCGTCTTCCGCTTTTATCATTGCGGCCGCCACCTCTTCGTCTACCTCGTCATCGTCCCCCAGACACACCTCCACCTCGCACGGCGCCGGCAAGTGCAAGTGAAACCACTCCAACACTTGCTCCGCGCTCATTCCCGATTGGCGGCAGAGCATCGGCAAGTCATTCTCATGCAGCTGCGCGTGGGTGGCCCAGTACTGTTCCAGGGTGCTCATGTCTGGAGGATTTGTGCATGGCTGGGGAGGAGGAGGTCCACCTGAGGAAGCAGGCTCTGGACTCTGCCCTGCATTGTCCCGGAACCATTTCAGCTGACCGTGCTTCAGGGCATAACGTGTATCTCCAAACCACTGGATGATCTCTGCCCGGGGTAACCCGGTTACTTGCTCCAACTGGTGATAATCCTCTCTCCTGGCCCACTGCCGGTGAAGGAAGAAGGCCTTTAACAAATCCAGTTGTTCCTTCGTCTTCCGCCTAGGCTTCCGTAAAACCTCTGGCAAAAAAGTCTGCTGCTCGCTGACAGTGTGCTGATGGTTTTGAAGGTCCGCGGCACTGGTTGTAACTTTCGAGGAGGACGGGGTGACTTTCACCGAGGAACCCAGCGGAAGAATCACCGGGTGGTGCCCGCCGTTAACGGCAGGCGTGATGGACTCAGCGGGAGGTTGGGATGCTGCGGGGAAGTTCCAGGCCATCGTGTGAGAATCCAGGAAGTTATAATCCAGGCCAAGGGTTGTGATGGGTGGATAAGCACCGGAAATAGTCTCTTTGGTATTTTGAAAATTCATCGTGATCCCTGAAGGTTCAAAATGTTCCTGAGGTTTCTTATAGTGGGACGACGGGGCGTTTTCCTGCAGTTTCCAAATGTCCTGAGTGATCGTCCCGAGTTCTTTTGTCCCTGGAGCTGTACTACAATGATTTAAGGAGGTTACAAGAGGTTGCTGGTTCTCTGGATATTTACCGGAGTAGTGCAGGGAGTGGGGAGCCAGCTGGTGGTGGTATGAAGGGCTTTTACAAGTCTGGTGCCAGGAGTCACCCTCGTTGCCAGCAAGCAGGCAACTAAAGTGAAGCTGGTCCTGGTGATAGATGAGGCGAGCCCGAGTCTCTTCGATTTCCTCGGCGCTCCAGCTGATGCCGCAGCGCAGCCGCTGCGCCATGAACCAAGCCTTCACCTTCTCCATGTGCAGGCCGTGACGCAGGCAGAGCAAAGCCAGGTCGGAAAGGCTGGGATACGGAAAATAGCTGAAAGTCTGCAGGAGGTGCTGGTTACCATCCAGGTCACTCGTCTGGGCCGCCTGAGTCCATACCAGCTGGAGGTCCTCTGAGATGGGCGGCAAGCAGATCAAACCTGGCGGTGAGCCGAGACAGCCAGAGGCGTCCTTATTGGAGGGCATGGCTGCGGCAGTCGAGAAGTCGTCTCTCTTTGGGAATCAGCTGCGGGCTTTTCAGAAGAGCTGGAGCAGAGGGGGAAGAAAAGGGAAAGATCAAAAAATACATCAATTGTAGGGGAAAACGTAAAAAGACGCAGCATGTTAAGTAGTAAATAATGAGGCAAGGATAAAGCAGAGAGTTTTAGAGAAAAGGCAAGCACCTTTTAATGTAACACCACAAATCTACTTTTTTCTCTCTCTGCTCACCACCCAGCACCCAAGCACTACAACTCCAGTCTACAAATTACGGCTCGCATAATTGAGTGCTCTTCTTTAAAAAAAAAAAAATAGACTTCCCACATTGAAAACTATCACTTGGTCAGAAAGAGGAGACCCAGCAATCTATGGGTTGGATAATGAGGGTGTGTCATGGTTCCGATTAATGCTCCCAATCCATTCAAAAGACCCTGAGGTGGCGGCTTTTCTCAAAGATCCTGTTTATTGGGCGCATCGTATTGGCACGTTCAAATGTGAAACCACCTCTAAATCATTCCCGCACTTTGGCATAATGAGAGAATAGATATTGCCCACCCATCCACCCACCCTTGTGTGACAGGTCACGTTAACTAACCAAGCAGGCGATGACTTCATCACTCCCTCCTGCCCTTGCTAGGGCACGTTGAGCTGACCTTGGTTCTCAGGAGCCTTATCGCTGTTATGTCTGGCAGTGTAGAGGAAAACGTTCTACGTTCTTCAAATCTGCCCCCCCCCTCCACCCAATATGCACGGCAACTAAAAAACGAAGCAAAGTGAAGTATGGCTTCAGCTAGAGTCCTTTCGAGAGTTGACGGAAGGAGATCCAGAGAGGCACCGTGTCACATGAACCTCTTATTGTCCAAAGTGGCCCCACCCAGACCCTGGTTCATCGCCAAACTGCTTACTTCTCTCTATTAACAGAGCCTCTTTTCTAAACAGTGTATCTCTCTAGTTATTTTGGATTCTATGCCAGACTGAAAAGACATTTACAAACGTTCGTCTTTCTCTTCCCTCGTATGGATTTGCAATTAACATCATATTTTACTTGGCCAAGAATCTCCCAGGTCACGTGAATTGGGGAAACTGTGCTTGAAGTTCCGCTTATTAATATTATAGAGAGAATATAGAGTTTATATAGAGAGAGATATATAATCGTAATCTTAACAGGTTTCTGGAGCAAAAAATATTTTTGTGCACAATCAATGTTAACACAGTACCAGAGATTTCACGTTGCTCCCAAGCTAAAATGTGAGCGGTTTTGGCTTAACATGAAGCATGAAACATTCAATGTATATTAATTTATAAACTACAGCTTCTAATTTGGCTTATTGAATCAAATTAATCAAATTATGTAAGCAGGTGAAAGTAGGCCTTTTATTTCAATTCTGTTATAGAAAAGGATGTAAAAGTGTTGAGTTCCAGCTTATTATTCACAAGGACAAAATTCCTTTTGCTAAAGCCAACTTCCACCCACCTATTAGTATTCTTTCTGCATCCCCTCCGAAATTTGTTGGAAGCTTTTTATCTGGAAAGTCTATTTGGAGGAACTGACGGTGTTTCAAAGCGCAATAATTTATATAACCCAGGAACTTAAAACCTGGAGAGGTAATAAATCGAAACGAAATGCAATGCCGGGGCCCATTGTGCTAATCAGACTGAAGAGCCAATTTCACTTTAATAGCCATGGAAAAAACAGATGGCTTCAACTTAGCAAACAGATAATATGGAAATAATGGGGCAATTAATGCCACTTTAAATGACAGGAGGAAATGAGGTGCCTGAAGTCAAAATTCATGGGCAGCTTCCCCCCAAAGCCACAGCCTCTTAGTAAATCCTGCCACTAATGGAATAAAGTGTCTTGCTCAGTAAATGCACTGCAGGAGGAGCAAACATTTTTTCAAGTGTGTTTGTGTGTGTATGTGTATGGGAACTATCCTGAACCAATCTCTGGAATGATAACAATGTGAACACCACCAAAATCTCTCCTTTTCCAGCTTGGCGTCCCCAAACGTCCGCAGTAACCCTTTCTTTGTAGGTCCCCCACTCCAACACTTCTTCAGCGGCCTTCCCTTCCAGTCTTGCCTCTCACCCCACACCCATCTTCAAATCCCTTCCACTGAATTCTGGACACTGTACTTACTTTTCTTCCCTCCCACTTCAGGAGTTTCCTTCCTTCCTTCTCTTTCCTATACCCTGCAAGGCACGCCGGGAAACAGGAGGCGGAGTTTCTCACGCCAAAGGGACACTGGCTCTTTAAGGGAAGAAGTGGTGGTGGGGTTCCTAATGTTTTTTTTTTCACCAAAGCTTTTCTAAGTTGCCTCTCGCTTTTTTTTTTCCTCCTCTCCCTCTTTTGCTTCCTCAGTTCACCTTCCCTTAAAATCCCCTGTACGTCTTTTTTTAAAAAAAAGGAAATGCATTTTCTTTTTCCCACGGAAAAGTTGAGAAAAAGCCCAGTCAAATAAACGGAGATGGTTTCCGCCACAACGTTTGATGGACACGCCAAGGTTAACCAGCAGACAGTTTGCTTGCCTCTTGCTTTGCAAAAACAAACCCCACACTTCTGGCCTCTCCACTCCCAACCCCCGCTGCAATGCAGGTCGTCCTCGACTTACAACCGTTCATTTAGCGACCGTCTCAAAGTTGCAACGGCACTGAAAAAAAGCGACTGATGAACGTTTTTCACAGTTACGACCGTTGCAGCATCCCTCCACAGTCATGGGATTTAGATTCGGATGCTTTGGCAACCGACTCATGTTTATATGACGGTTGCAAATATCCCGGAGTCGCGTGATCCCCTTTTACGTCCTTCTGACAAAAGCAAAAGCCGGTGGGGAAACAAGATTCCTGTCACAACCAGGTTACTAATTTAATGATGGCAGCGATTGACTTCACAAAAGCAGCAGGAAGAGTCGTAATATGGGGGCAAAACTCACTCGACAAGGGTTTCGCTTAGCAACATAAATTTTGGGCTCCGCTGCGGATCGCAACTCGAGGAGTTATCCGCAAGGGCTTTGTGTAAAATGGGGATAATTGCGCGGCAGCCGTAGACAAACACAACGCAGGCCAGACAATACTTGGCTGTGTAAAGCTGGAGTTTTTGCCTAATGGGTTAGCTAACCATCCATCCAGACTCCTTCAACCAAGCAGCGGGAATAGTAGTTACTCACTTGGCGAGAGAAAGATGCTACCTATTGCAAGTTGCCGCCCAGGACGTCTTGACAAGCCAAGTGTAAAGATTGTGTGCCCCGCGTCTACTTTTTGTCAGGTTCTTTCAAACGAGGAGGAAACCCAACTTTTGAGAAAAGCACAGCCCTGCCAGAGTGTGGCTGTGCATGCTGGGCTCTGGTGTCCCAAGATTGCTTCTCAACAGCTCCCTTCCCCCCTTTTAAGGACTCCCCTAAAAAGCTGCACGTTCATCCCAGCCTCTATGCCAGCCTACCCCGGAGCCTTCTGGCTTACATTCCCCCCTCCCCAAATCCAGAGGTGGCTTCCACCCACCTACCCACCCATCTCTTCTTTCCTCCTTCCCTCTTGGAACAGGCTCTTCCTCCTCCTCCTCCTTCCTGCACGCCCCCTTATAAAACAATATAGGGCGAAACAAACCAGCATGGGCTTTTGCGGAGGACCCTGAAGAACGCTTAAGGAGCCAGTCCTCAGTGAGGAACGCCGCTCAGGATGGTCCTTCCCCAACCCATTCGCGCCCCAGCGAACCTGTTGCCGCGAACCACGCGCGTCTGCGAAAGGAAAAGCTTCCCTTTTGTGGGACACCCCCTCGCCCCCGCTTCTCTGCCCCACAGCTCCCCTACGCGGGGACCCCCGGCAGCCCCCCCATCCCCAAACCGCTTCCTCCCCATCGCCCCCCCCCCTTTTTTTTTCCTACCACCCCTTCTTCTTCAACTCTCCCTTTGCCCTCCCCGCCCGCCCTCTTCCTCCCCTGCCGTCTCTTTGTCCACACGCCCCCCTCCCCCTCTCCGCACACCATGCTCTTAAGCAACAGGACCCATGTTGCACGGCCTCCGGGGGCTCTTTTCTCCAAGCTTCTCTTTTTTTGGGAGTCTCTCCCTGCCGGTGGCCAAGCGGCCGCCTAAGCGAACCCCACCTCTCTCTCTCCCTCCCCAGCATCGGGAGACCCGTTGGGGGCCCGGGGAACAAAGGCCGCGGAGGAAGCGGGGCAAGCAAGCAGGCGTTGTTCGAGAGAAAAAATAAAAGCCGCGGCGAAGGCTGAAGGGAGAAGAAGAAGAGCAGGGCGCCGGAGGAGAAGCTGGGCCGCCCGGCTCGGTCCCCGGCCACTCACCCGCTCGGCCGCGATCCGGCTCTCGGCTTGGCGTGGGGGCGCTGGCTGCCCGGGCGCGGGAGAAGGCTGGGCTGGCTGCCATTGGCTGGACGAGCCCCGAGCGCCGGGCAGGGGAGGCTCCGGACCATTCCGCACTCTGCACGTGCTCAGAGGGCTCCGAGTTCCGCTCATTGTGGCTTCACGCGTTCCGGAACTTTCAGGGCGGGCGGAGCGGCGGCGCTTGCAGGGCAGGGAGGCGGAGAAAGGAGCTGGCCGAGGCCGCCTTCCCTTACTCCCTTCTCGACAGCCGTGGCTTCGAGCTCTAAAGCGGGGTTGGGGAACTCGGGGGTTTGGCGGGTCGTCGGAACGCGGCCCTTCTCTCCGTTTCGGCCGTGCAATGAGCGAGGAATCTTGAGTAACGTGTCTATAAAGAGGCGAACCCGGGATTGCGATCATTCACTCGGGTGCTTTTTACTCCCTCGCTTCATCTAGGCAAGTTTTTGCAACGGAGAAGCTCGAGTTTTCCTTGGTCTAAATTCCTCTTAAGTCTTAAGCCATGATTTATACCTTTATGCATAGTTTATGTAAACCCCGATGGATGGGTTCAAATGCACTCGGCCATTAAAAGTGGTATATTATCAGGCTAGAAACTGGGAGAGCCGAGTTCGGATCTCCTCTTTAGGCACAAAGCCAACCGGGTGACCTTGGGCCAGTCAATCGCTCTCAGCCCTGGGAAGGAAGTAACGGCAGACCACATAGGGGGGAAAAAAAAATCTGGCCAAGAAAACTCACCTATGTAAAACAAAAGGATGGGTGGAAAAAGGCATAAACCATGATTTGACCAGGTTCAACAGCAGATAGATCAGTATATCTTGTCATTTAACCATGGTTTGGTTTGCGCCTTTTTTCCAAATGAAGAAGGAAAAGGCATTTTATAATCCTTCAGAAGACTCATTTACAAGAGGTAATTCTCGATTTACAACCTTGTCGCTTAGCGACGGTTCAAAGTTAAGACGGACCTGTCTCAAGGATACGTCCGAATGGGTTCCAATGGCTGCCCTTCTGGTCATGTGAACGTAGGTGGGGCATTTAGCAACCATCCTGCATTCACAGCTGTTTGTTTCCTGACATTTTTTGACAAAAACTAGTATTTATTTCCGGTTTGGGGTAAAACGCTCCAGAGTGAACAATGAGATTGTTTGATGATTGTGGCATTCACTTAATGACCACTGCAAAAAGGACATAAAATTGGCTCAGTCACATGGATGACGCGTTTTGTGACCATCTCAACTTAGGACCAGAATGGGCAGACTGGCTGGGGAATTCTGGGAGTTGAAGTCCACATATATTGATCTCTAGAGCAGAGCTCTCCAAACTTAGCCACTTTGACGGATGGATTTCAACTCCCAGAATTCCCCAGCCAGCATGACTGCCTGAGGAACTCTGGGAATTGAAGTCCACCCATCTTAAAGTTCCTCAGCATAGCTGCCTGAGGAATTCTGGGAATTAAAGTCCACCCATCTTAAAGTACCTCAGCATAGCTGCCTGAGGAATTCTGGGAATTGAAGTCCATGTATCTTAAAGCATGACTGGCTGAGGAATTTTGTGAATTGAAGTCCACCGTCTTAAGGTTCCTCAGCATGACTGGCCGAGGAACTCTGGGAATTGAAGTCCATCTGCCTTAAAGCATGACTGGCTGAGGAATTCTGGGAATTGAAGTCCACCCAACTTAAGGTTCCTCAGCATAGCTGCCTGAGGAATTCTGGGAATTAAAGTCCACCCATCTTAAAGTACCTCAGCATAGCTGCCTGAGGAATTCTGGGAAGTCCATGTATCTTAAAGCATGACTGGCTGAGGAATTTTGTGAATTGAAGTCCACCGTCTTAAGGTTCCTCAGCATGACTGGCCGAGGAACTCTGGGAATTGAAGTCCATCTGCCTTAAAGCATGACTGGCTGAGGAATTCTGGGAATTGAAGTCCACCCAACTTAAGGTTCCTCAGCATGGCTGCCTGAGGAATTCTGGGAATTGAAGTCCATGTATCTTAAAGCATGACTGGCTGAGGAATTCTGGGAACTGAAGTCCACCCGTCTTAAGGTTCCTCAGTATAGCTGCCTGAGGAATTCTGGGAACTGAAGTCCACCCGTCTTAAAAGTTCCTCAGCAGGACTGGCTTAGGAATTCTGGGAATTGAAGTCCACCTATTTTAAAAGTTCCTCAACACAACTGACTGAGGAATTCTGGGAATTGAAGTCCAACAGTCTTAAAAGTTGCCAAATTTGGAGACTCTTAATCTAGAGGTCGGTGTTTCTGCAGCCATTGTTAGAATGAATCCAGAGAAAACGATTTGTGGGCATACACATCCATACAACACGTACACTTACTTACTAACTTTCAGTCATTGTCTCCTGTTCCTCCATTAGCAGCGAGCGCCGTTTGGCAAAGTCAAAAAAGTCAAGATGGCACCCTCCATCCCATCCCCCGTGAGCATCTCTGCTCCATAAGCTCCTTTTAACGGGTTAACTCCGATGACTAGCAAGTGGGTCAGGTTCACACAACTCGCTAAGCCCAGAAAACGCGATATACAATGTCCCAAACAAACTCCGATTGACCTGTGGGCTAGTTGGAACCAGAAATTTGCCTGCAGACTTTGTGCCTCCGATACTTTCAGACAACTCTGTTTTCCCCCATTATTTTTATTTCTACAAAATACTACAAAGATATTTTATCTTTAAAAGAATGGATTTGAGGATTCGTGCACGGGGCTGATGTCAGCAAAACTAAGGTGGGGGGGGGGTAAGGAAGGAAAAATGTCCAAAGTGAGGTCCCAGGACAGATGGACCCCCAGCTGCAGAGGGAAAGACTGGGCTGGGCAGGGGTCTTCGGTGCCCCCCCTAAACTTGTTCTCGCTGCTGAAAATATCTGGGTTTGGAAAGCAGGCTGAAGCAGGAAGCAATACAGCGAAGTCCTCGACTTACAGGAGTTCGTTTAGGGACCGTTTGAAGTCACAACAGCACTGAAAAAAGTGACTTAACGGCAGCGTTTCACACTTACGACCTTTGTAACAACCCCATGATCCTAGGATCAAAATTCCGATGCTTGGCAGCAAATTCATACTTACGACCCTGGCTGTGTCCCAAGATCATGGGATCCCCTTTTGCGACCTTCTGACAAGAAAAGTCAAGGGGGATGCCAAATTCACTTAATGACCATGTTACTAACTTATCTACTGTGGCGAGTCACTTAACAATGGGGGGGGCAAGAATGCCTCGCTTAACAATGGAAATGTGGGGCTCCCTTGCGGTCGTAAGTCGAGGACTACCTGTAATGGCCGCGTGCGGTTTGCAAGGGGGGGAAGGCTGCGCAGAAAAGTGCAGGCGAGGCGACGCTCTGCGAGGCGAGGAAGGAGAAAGCAACCCCAACTCAGTCCTGGCAGTTGGAGCAATTGGCGTGGGCACCTCCGTAGCCCTGGCAATCCGGCCCCAGGCATTGGCAGCAGGCGCTGTGAAACCAGCGGTAACGCCAGGCGCCCACCGACTGGCAGGCTGCGCGGCACCGGCTCATGGACAGGCAGTCGTTGAAGTAAATGGACTGGCAAGCTGGCGCCGTCGCATTCGGGCCCTTGGCGGTGTCGGGATCCGGGAGCACCAAGTCTGCCAACGAGAAGAAGAAAGGTTGATAAATGGATCTCAAGAGTTGGAAGGAACCTCAGAGGTCTTCTAGTCCAACCCCCTGCTCATTCAGGAGACCGTGTATACCATTTCAAACAAAATTTCAATTTCTTCTTCAAAAACCTCCAGTGTTGGAGCACCCACAATTTCTGCAGGCAAGCCGTTCCAGTGATTAATTGTTCTCCCTGTCAGGAAATTTCTCCTTAGTTTTGGTCACCACGATATTAAAAAAAGAAAAAGAAACGTTGAGACTCTGGAAAGAGCGCAGAGAAGAGCAACAAAGATGATTAGGGGACTGGAGGCTAAAACATATAAAGAACGGTTGCAGGAATTGGATAGGTCTAGTTCAGGGGTAAAATGCTCCCGGTTCAGACCGGATCACCCGATCCGGTAGCGATGGAGGCGGGTGGTTCGGAGAACCGGTAGCAAAAATCCTTGCCCCCCCCTCATTGTCCAGCTGAGCCGCGCAATCATCAAGAGGCTTTTTTTTTATTTTTAAAAGCATTTTTTCTACAACCTCTTTGGCCGAAAAAATGCTTTTAAAAGTAAAAAAAAAAAAAGCCTCTGATGATCGCGTGGCTCAGCTGGGATCGTCAGAGGCTTTTAAAAGCATTTTTTTCTACAACCTCTTCGGCCGAAGAGGTTATAGAAAAAATGTTCTTAAAAGGAAAAAAAGCCTCTGCCGATCAGGCAAGTCAGCTGGGATCATCAGAGGCTTTAAAAAAAAAAAAAGCCTCTGCCGATCAGGCAAGTCAGCTGGGATCGTCAGAGGCTTTTAAAAGCATTTTTTTACAACCTCTTCAGCCAATGAGGTTGTAGAAAAAAATGCTTTTAAAAGTTAAAAAAAAAAAGTTGGCCACACCCACTCAGTCATATTACCCCACTCAGTCATATTTCTCCCCCCCCCCCACCAAGCCACGCCCACAGAACCGGTAGTAACAAATTTTACATTTCACCACTGGTCTTTTTTAAGGAAAAGAAGGACTAATGATGACATGATAGCAGTCTTCCAATATTTGGGAGGCTGCCCCAAAGAAGAGGGGATCCATCTATCCTGTTTCCCCGAAAATAAGACCCAACCGGAAAATAAGTCATAGCATGATTTTTCAGGATGTTCGTAATATAAGCCCTACCCCGAAAATAAGCCCCAGTGAAGATTGTCAGCCAGATGGGTGCATTTGGTACTGTATTTCCCCCAAAATAAGACCTAACAGGAAAATAAGCCCTAATGCATCTTTTGGAGCAAAAATTAATATAAGACCCGGTCTTATTTTCGGGGAAACACGGTATTCTCCAAATCAGCTGAAGGCAGGACAAGAAACAACGGCTGGAAACTAATCCAGGAGAGAAGCAGCCTAGAACTAAGGAGAAATTTCTTGAAAGAACAATTAATCGGTGGTTAATTCAGAAGTTGTGGGTGCTCCATCACTGCAGGTTTTTAAGAAGAGATCGGAGAACCCTTTGTCTGAAATGGCAATAGGGGTTCTGTTTGAGCAGGGGGTTGGACTAGAAGACCTCCAAGGTCCCTTGCAACTCTTGTTATTCTATTATTTTTTTTCACCTCTATTCTATTATTCTGTTTCTCTTTATTCACCTCTATGCACTTTTATGCACATATATTGCATCCAGTTTTGGTCGCCACCATATAAAAAAATATTGAGAGTCTGGAAAGAGTGCAGAGAAGAGCAACAAAGATGATTAAGGGACTGGAGGCTAAAACATACGAAGCAGGAATTGGGTATGTCTAGTTCAATGAAAGGATTAGGGGTGACGTGATAGTAATTGTCCAAAATTTGAGGGGCTGCTGCCCCAAAGAAGAGGGGATGAACCTATTCTCCAAAATACCTGAAGGCAAGACGAGAAGCAACGAATAGAAACTAGTCAATGAGGAAAGCAACCAAGAATTAAGGAGAAATTTCCTAACAGTGAGAACAATTAACCAGTGGGACAACGTGCCACTAGAAGTTGTGAATACTCCAACACTGGAGGCTTTTAAGAAGAGATTGGATAACCATTTGTCTGGAAGGGCTGTGATGATGAACCTATGGCAGGTGTGGTGGAAGTGGCACGCAGAGCCATCTCTCCGGGCATGCGAGCTGTTGCCCATAGCTCTTCCGGGTTCCTGCATACTGGCCAGCTGGTCTTCATGTGCGTATGCGCACTGGCCACCTGGTCTTCCGGTTTCTGGCGTGTATGCTCTTATGGTTTCCGGTGCGCACATGCGCACCGGCCAGCTGATCTTCGCAACGCATGCCGGGCAGGTGCTCTTCCAATTTCCGGCGCTCCCACACGCCTAAAGAGCAGCTTGTATTCGCGCGCGCATGTGCACCAGAAAACCAGGTGTCCGATGCGCATGCCGGAAACTGGAAGAGCAACCCCCTGGCACGCACATACGCACACTCCCGTTTTGGCACTTGGTGCCGAAAAGGTTCGCCCACACTGGTATAGGGTCTCCTGCTTGAGCAGGGGGTTGGACAAGAAGACCTCCAAAATCTCTTCCAAATCTTGTTTTTCCGTACGCCCGTCTCACTCTGGGCATACCTGTATGTGGTCCCAGCAGAAGATGTCCAGTATCCAGGTTGTTTTGCCGCAGTTCCTCTTCTAGCGGCAGAGTCACGATGCTCCAGCCGAGAGCAGGATGATTGTTGGAGAGTGCCAGGAGCGCCCGGAACAGGGACGGTACCGGTGACACCAAATCGTGCATGGAACTTCGTTGGGCAGGGTGAGGAGCGGTTAAGATGCGTTCATCACACAGACCTTGAGATGGGGACAACAACAACAAGGAAACGGCAAAGAACAAAGGACACCTGAGTAACAGGTATGTCCTCGACATACGACCACAGTTGAGGCCAAAATTTGCACTGCTACTCAAGACAGTTGTTAAGCGAGTTTTGCCCTATATGGTACGACTGTTCTTACCACTATTTTTTAAGTGAATCCCTGCAGTCACAAATGGTAAGAGTCACAATTCACCAGTGGAACAGCTTGCCACCAGAAGTTGGGGGTTTTTAAGAAAAGATTGGATAGCTACCTGTCTGAAACGGTATAGGGCAGCGATGGCTAACCTTTTTGCCGTCGCGTGCCAAAAGCGGGGGTAATGGGGTTGCGTGCGCGCACATGCCCACACCCATAATTCAATGCCCCCCATGCCCGCCCCCACACATTCACATGCGATCCCCCCGCACTCCCCCCACTTTTGGCATGCAACAGCAAAAAGGTTACCAGTGGGCTGGTAGGCCCGTTTTACACCCTCCCCAGGCTCCAGAGGCTTTCTTGGAGCCTGAGGAGGGCGAAAACAGCCTTCCCCATTTTCTGACTTCCGGTGGGCCCAGAAGGCCCAAAAATCAGCTGGCCGGCACACGTATGAGCGCTGGAGCTGAGCGAGGACAATGCTCGTGTGCCTACAGATATGGCTCCACGTGCCATAGGTTCGCCATCACAGGTATAGGGTCTCCTGCTTGAGCAGGGGGTTGGACTAGAAGACCTCCAAGGTCCCTTCCAGCTCTATTCTGATCGATCGATCGATCGACTTAACGATCATTCACTTAGTGGCCATTCGAAGTTACAACAGGACTGGAAAAAAACAACGACTTATAATTGGATCTCCCAACGGTTGCAGCATCCCGAAGGTCATGCGATCAAAATTCGGACACACGAGAACTGGCATGTAGTTATGACGGTCGCAGTGTCCCAGAGACACGTGATCCCTTTTGCGACCTTCTGACCAGCGAAGTCCATGGGGAGGTCAGATTCGCTTTGCTAACTAACTTAACAACCACAGTGATTCGCTTAACAACGGTGGCAAGGAAGGTCGTACAACGGTGCAAAACCCCACCAAACAAGTGTCTCGCTTACCGTGTTTCCCCAAAAATACGACCCTGTCTTATATTTTTTTTGAATCCTGAAATAAGCGCTTGGCCTTATTTTCGGGGAGGTCTTATTATTTCGGGGCGCGTGGAGGAAACCAGAGGAAATGGCGGAGACTGGCTGCGCATGTGTTTAAATATTTTTCGGGGAGGGCTTATTTTCAGGGGGGGGCTTATTTTAGTGCATGAGCTCAAAAGCCCAATTGGGCTTATTATCAAGGGATGTCTTATTTTCGGGGAAACAGGGTAGCGATGGAAATTTCGGGCTCAACTGCGGTCGCAAAGCAAGGAATCCCCATAGATTTTTCTCAACCTGAGGAAGCTGGAAAATTGAAACCCGTCAAAGTGAAGACTGGAAGTTTGAGAAAACAGGATGTCAGGGTCCCAACTCCCTCCCAACTTCCCACGGTATGATTGTGGTAGGCCAGGATCCTCAAGGCACACAGGTAATATGACTTCCAGGCATGACACAGGGTAGGAAGCAGTGATGGTATTCAGCCGGTTCGGCTAAGTTCAGGAGAACCGGTAGTGGTGACCTGCGGCTATGCCATTCTATTTAGCCACGTTTTCTAAGCCGTGCGGAAAGCGCGCGCATGCACTCACATTTTCTGTGCCCAACGAACCGGTGATAAAATTATATGAAACCCGCCTCTGGTAGGAAGACACCCCCCCCCCCGGTTCCTGCATCCCCTGCATGGGGCTCCCCTTGAAGAGCACTCGGAGGCTCCAACTGGTCCGGAATGCGGCCGCGCGGGTGATTATGGGCGCAGCTCGTTGCGCCCATGTAACACCTCTCCTGCGCGAGCTGCACTGGCTCCCAGTGGTCTTCCGAGTGCAATTCAAGGTGTTGGTTTCCACCTTTAAAGCGCTCCATGGCATAGGACCAGGATATCTACGGGACCGCCTTCTGCCACCAACAGCCTCCCACCGACCAGTTCGCTCCCACAGAGAGGGACTCCTCAGGGTGCCGTCGGCCAAGTTATGCCGGCTGGCGACACCCAGGAGGAGAGCCTTCTCTGTCGGAGCCCCTGCCCTTTGGAATGAATTGCCCCCGGATATTCGTAACATCTCTGATCTTCGGGTCTTTCGTTTATGCCCTCAAGACTCTACTGTTCCGACAGGCGGGGCTGTCTAATTGAATGATTTTAAATTGGGTTTTAACTTTTGGTTTTAAAATTTGCCCAAAACTATTTAATGATTTTAATTAATTTTAACTATGATATTGTATATTTATGTTTTAATTTTGGCTGTACACCGCTCCGAGTCCTTCGGGAGGAGGGCAGTATATAAATAAAATAATAATAATAATAATAATAATAATAATAATAATAATAATAATAATAATAATAATAATAATAATAATATTATGTCTCAGGACCAAGGCTTCCTGAGACAGTAAAAAGCCCACAATTAGTCCCCAAAACCTTCTTTTTATTTCAACGGCTGTGAATTCTGTTCATTCCCAGCCCGTAATGAGTCATCAATAGTTTGTAAAGAGTCCGACAGAAAGTCTGCCACAGTTCTTCGGGATAAGGCTGATAAGCCCCCGCGTTTATCTCCCTTGAAATGCTGCCAGAGACCTAATTGGCAATTAGCTTTGGAAGGCCAAACGGAGCACAGAGTCAAAACGGAGCTTCAGAATTTAAACCGACCAGAACGAACAAAGTTGCTTCCTGCAAAGGTTCACGTGTCTTTATGTCTTATGGTAGAGACCAATCATCTCCAAGCCTTACTCCTGAGTTGCCCCTTTTGTCTTAACTGTTCTTCCCTTCTGGTGGCTCTGCACATGCGCCCACTGGGAACAGGCTCCCCCTGTTCCTCTGCCTCGCTGACGTCAGACTCTGGAGGCTCCGGAGGCAGCACAAAACTCCCAGATGGCCCTGGCCCCCTCTCTGCCTCCGACGCAGAGCCCTCGTCCGAGCCTCCCCCAGACTCCAGGACTGGCCCATGTTCCTCCCCAGACTCCTCACTGTCCGACTCCGCTGCCAGCTCCACAGGCCGCCGGCGG
The DNA here is from genome assembly GCF_059756535.1 of Pantherophis guttatus. Taxonomy (NCBI): domain Eukaryota; kingdom Metazoa; phylum Chordata; class Lepidosauria; order Squamata; family Colubridae; genus Pantherophis; species Pantherophis guttatus. The sequence continues at coordinate 4,968,668 of NC_142066.1, read as the reverse complement.
ACCACAACACATCCCACCCCTTGCCCTTTCCCATCCAGGGGGCAAGTCATCTCACCTACACAATCACAGCAAGGCTCCCAGAGTTTAGCCAGGCAGAACGCGCACTGCCGACAGCAACGGGTACGGTTGGCTTTGCACTGGCACATTTCCTGCCGAGAGAAGATTGGTTACGGCAACGGCGTCTTTTATTCCAAACAAAGGAATTCAGGCGTCTGCGCGCACACAACCCTCGCGTCCAGAGCGAGGTGTCCCAAGCCACAAAACTGAAGTAACAGGCAGTCCTCGACGTACGACCGTTCGTTTATAGTGACCGTTCGAGGTTAAAAATGACCGCTGCTCACCCTTATGACCGTTGCAGCATCGGGCGATATACATTCGGAGGCTTGACAACCGCCTCATATTTACGACGGTCACGTGATCCCCTTTTGCGACCTTTCGACAAGCCAAGTCAAGGGGGAAACCCAGCTTTGCGTGACTAACTTAACACCTGCAGGGATCCACTTAACAAACGTGGCAAGAAAAGTCATAAAGTGAGGCAAAGCTCACCTAGCACCTGTCTCCCTCGGCGACAAATATTTTGGGTTTCAATTGTGGTTGTAAATCGAGGACTGCCTGCAAATATGACTCATTTGTTTCTCCAACCTGAATGTTTCCATCCAGATCAGACTCCCGGCATGCTCGTCGCAGTGCCTTACCTGCAGCAAACACTTGCTGACGTCACTTGCACAAAGTGCTTTATTGCACCCCTTGGCGTGGGCACCCACAGCCCATGCGGCTGCCACGAAAAGCAAAACCACCCACCAGCGCATGGCTGCCAGCCGTACCTGGAAGGGAATTAAAATAGATAGATAGATAGATAGATAGATAGATAGATAGATAGATAGATAGATAGATAGATAGATAGATAGATAGATAGATAGATAGATAGGGATGGGATGGAGGGAGGGAGGGAGGGAGAGAGGGAGAGAATGATAGATTCCTCTCTATGGCAGAGTTTTGCAACTTGGCCTACTTTAAGACAGGGGGACTTCAACTCCCAGAATCCCTCAGCCAGCATAGGATGCCTGCTGCAGCCAACAATGCATGCTGGCTGGGAATTCTGGGAGTTGAAGTCTACACATCTTAAAGTAGGCAAGGTTGGAAAAGCATGCTTTATTTATAGGATGTAAAAAGGGAGCTTTTTAAACTTCCTTCCTTCCTTCCCTTCTTTTTCTCCTTTCTTCCCTTTTCCTTCCTTCCTTCTCATTTCCTTCCTTCCTTCCTTTTCTTTCTATTTTATTCCCTTTTCCTTCCTTCCCCTCATTTTTCCCCTTCCTTCCTTCCCCTCATTTCCTTCCTTCTGATTATTCCTTCCTTCTCCCTCCCTCCCTCCCATTTTTTTCCTTCTTCCCCTCATTTCTTCCTTCTGATCCCTCCCTCTCCCTTTTCTTTTTACTTTATTCCCTTTTCCTTCCTTCCCCTCATTTCCTTCCTTCTGATTATTCCTTCCTTCCTTTTCATTTCCTTCCTTCCTTTTCTATTTTATTCCCTTTTCCTTCCTTCCCCTCATTTTCCCCCTTCCTTCCTTCCCCTCATTTCCTTCCTTCTGATTATTCCTTCCTTCTCCCTCCCTCCCTCCCATTTTTTTCCTTCTTCCCCTCATTTCTTCCTTCTGATCCCTCCCTCTCCCTTTTCTTTTTACTTTATTCCCTTTTCCTTCCTTCCCCTCATTTCCTTCCTTCTGATTATTCCTTCCTTCCTTTTCATTTCCTTCCTTCCTTTTCTATTTTATTCCCTTTTCCTTCCTTCCCCTCATTTTCCCCCTTCCTTCCTTCCCCTCATTTCCTTCCTTCTGATTATTCCTTCCTTCTCCCTCCCTCCCTCCCATTTTTTTCCTTCTTCCCCTCATTTCTTCCTTCTGATCCCTCCCTCTCCCTTTTCTTTTTACTTTATTCCCTTTTCCTTCTTTCCCCTCATTTCCTTCCTTCTGATTATTCCTTCCTTCCTTTTCATTTCCTTTCTTCCTTCCTTTTCTTTCTATTTTATTCCCTTTTCCTTCCTTCCCCTCATTTTCCCCTTTCCTTCCTTCCCCTCATTTCCTTCCTTCTGATTATTCCTTCCTTCCTTCTCCCTCCCTCCCTCCCATTTTCTTTTTTTCTTCCTTCCCCTCATTTCTCCCTCCCTCTCCCTTTTCTTTTTACTTTATTCCCTTTTCCTTCCTTCCCCTCATTTCCTTCCAATTATCCCTCTCTCTCCCTCCTCTTTCTTCTTTCTTTCTTTCTTTCTTTCTTTCTTTCTTTCTTTCTTTCTTTCTTTCTTTCTTTCTTTCTTTTTCTTTCTTTCTCTTCCTCATCATCCTTCAACACTGTAAAAGAGGACCACCAGGGTAATTCTGCCATACACCCTGCAGTAAAATGTGTATTTCAGCCAGTTGTTCCTTCCCCGATTCATGTTTCCTAACCTTCTCTCTTTCTTTCAAAGTTTCCTTAACTCTTCCTATCCCTCCCCCTCCTCTTTTCTCCCCCCCCTGCTCCTCCTTTCCTTTCCAACACCTGGCCTTTATAAACCCGGATTTCTTTTCTTGTGGGGGGGAGGGGGGATTATGCCCCATATTCTGCAAACCTGGGGGGGGGGAGCGGATTTGGATAAAAAGAGATTGATAGAGACAGAGAGAGAGAGAAAGAGAAAGAAACAAAGAGAGAGAGAGAGAGACCCCCCCTTCCTCTAGAAAACCGGATCAGACCCTTGGGGAAAAGACCCCCCCCCCTTCCCAAATCTACGTACTGGATTTAGCTGGCTGAAATGGGGGTGGGGGTCTCAGTTGGAAAGAGCTGGGAAAAGTTGGCGCAGATGAGATCCAGAGACACCTCCCCCCCCCACCATACTTCCCACCCCCCACCCCCCTTTGGTTCTCCCTTCGGGAAGGGAAGATTTTTGCCCCAAAGAAGAAGAAGAAGAAGAAGAAGAAGAAGAAGAAGAAGAAGAAGAAGAAGAAGAAGAAGAAGAAGAGTTACCTGGGCAAAAGCGGAGACTCTGCAGCCGTCTTTTGGGGGGGGGGGGCGGAGGAAGGGCGAAGATGGATCGCCCCCCGGTTTTTTTTCCTCCAGGAGGAGGAGGAGGAGGAGGAGAGAAGGGAGTGGGGCAGGGGACAGGCCGGTGGATGGTCGGGAGTAGGGGGGGGAGCAAGAGATCGGGCCTCCTTTCCTTCCCCCCCCCCCTCGCCCCAAATGCGGACGATCGCTTCGGGGCAGCCAGGCGGACGGGCAGGCAGGTGGGGGCTCCTCCAGGCTTCTCTTTATGCAAGCCGCGATTTGGGGGCCTTTCCTCCCCCTTCTTTCCTTCCCCCTCCCTCCTTCTTCCTTTCTTTCTCCCCCCCCTTTTTTTCTCTCCTCCCTCCCTCCCTCCTCCTTTTCTCTTCTTCCTTTCATTTCTTCCCTTCCTCTTCCCCCCTCCCCCTCTTCCTATCTTCTCCTCCTCCCTATTCCCCTCCCTCCCTCCTTTTCTTTCTCTCCCTCTCTTTTTTCTCTTCTTCTTTCCCCTCGTTCCTCCTCTTCATCTTCCACCCTCTTTCCTTCCTTCCTGTCTTCCTCTCCCCCCTTTCCCCTCCCTCCCTTCTTTCCTTCCTTTTCTTTCTCTCCCTTTTTTCTCTTCTTTCCCCTCATTCCTCCTCTTCATCTTCCACCCTCCCTTTTCTCTCCTTTCTTCCCTTCCGCTTCCACCTTCCCTCTCTTCCCTTCCTATCTCCTCCTCCCTCCCTTCTTTCCTTCCTTTTCTTTCTCTCTTTTTCTCCTCATTCCTTTTTTCCCCTCATTCCTCCTCTTCATCTTCCGCCCTCCCTCTTTTCTCTCCTTTCTTCCCTTCCTCTTCCACCTTCCCTCTCGTCCCTTCCTATCTTCTCCTCCTCCCTATTCTCCTCCCTCCCTTCTTTCCTTCCTTTTCTTTCTCCTTTTTTTCTCATTCCTTTTTCCCCTCATTCCTCCTCTTCATCTTCCACCCTCCCTCTTTCCTTCCTTCCTATCTTCCTCTCCCTTTTCCTCTCCCTCCCTTCTTTCCTACCTTTTCTTTCTCTCCCCCCTCCCTTTTTTCTCTTCCTTCCTCTCATTCCTCTTATCTTTCACTCCCTATTTTCTTCCTTCCTACCTTCTCCTCCTCCCCATTCCCCTCCCTCCTTCCCTTGCTCCCTCCCTCCCTCCTTCTTTCATTCCTTCCCTTTCTCTTCCACCCTCCCTCTCTTCCATTCCTATCTCCTCCTCCTCCCTGTTCCCATCCCTCCCTCCCTTCTTCCCTTCCTTTTCTTTCTCTCCCTCTTTTTTCTTCTTCCTTCCCCTCATTCCTCCGCTTTATCTTTCACCCTCCCTCTTTCCTTCCTTCCTTCCTACCTTCTTCTTCTCGCCATTCCCCTCCTTCCCTCCCTCCTTCTCTTCCACTCTTCCTCTCTTCTTTCTCCCAGCTGCTTCCTCCTTTCTGGTCTTCCCCTCAATTGTCACCCAGTCACAAGGACGCACACTTTGCCCTTGCAGGAAACCTCACTATTAAGCTCTTTGGACAAGAGGATAACGACAACCCTGCTGTGTTGGGCAAGCCAAGACCTCCCATTGTGGGTCTGTCTTGAACAATCCCAGTTTTCATCCAGCCTGCCCCTCAGGATCCCCTGGATTCAAAGAACTGCAGATCCTTAGGCCAAAAAGTATGTTTCCTGGGTATAAAATGTGAATTGGAAATCTCTGGGTTTTCCTTCCATGTTTATTTCTTTGAAATATGATTAATTTTTCCCCCTGGCTTGTTCAGTTATTAACAGGAATGAATGAATGTAAGTTTCTTTGGTATCTAGCAGAAATCTCTGCCTTAAATTCACCACTCAGTCAGACACACAAAGACATGAATCATTAAATGATTGAGCTAATTATCAGTTTTATATAGCCTGATCATTACTCCGGACATTTTCAGTAATCGGGTCTTCGGTGGCATGGGAATAGTTTGGTGGCAGGGCCCATAATGGGGTTCCTAGAATTCCCAATAGTGCCCCCCACTCAGGAAAGGGCCCTCGTCTTACATCTTAACTTTTTAAGTTATAAAGCAAAGTAGGTCAGCTCAGAGATAAAATGCAATAGAATCTGGAACGGTATTTCTCAATTTCAGCCACTTTAAGATGCGTGGACTTCAACTCCCAGAATTCAATTGGGAATTGAAGTCCAAGCATCTTAAAAGTTTCTCAGGTTCAGAGACACAGATCTGGAGGAAGTGTTATAAAATCTGTAATTCTTACGGTTCTTTTCATGCCCATTGGGTCAAACTACTTATTTCAGTAAAATGGCATCTCGGATTTTCCCAGAATCCTCTAGCCCAGGCGTGGGAAATTATGTCCCTTTTACGACGTGTGGACTTCAACTCCCAGAATTCAGTTCCCACCGGCTCAGGAATTCTGGGAGTTGAAGTCCACAAATCGTAAAAGGGCCACAGGTCCCCACCTCTGCTCTAGCCAGTATGGCTATGGCTGAGAATTCTGGGAACTGAATTGCCCATTTATTTATTTATTTTATTAAATTTGTATACCGCCCTACTCCCGAAGGACTCAGGGCGGTGAACAGCCATAAAATAAAACATATACATATATAAAATTTAAAATCAAATAAAATGAATTAAATTTGGCTGAATTAATACCCATAATTTAAAATACCCATATTTTAAAATACATTAAAATTTAAAATTTGCACTTAAAAGGGAGAAGATTTAGGCGAGGCCAGCTTGATGAAATAAAAGAGTCTTCAGCTTGCGGCGGAAGGTGCGCAGATCTGGAATCCTCGGTATCTCCGGGGGGAGCTCGTTCCAGATCGTCGGTGCCCCCACAGAGAAGGCCCTCCCCCTAGGGGCCGACAGCCGACATTGTTTGGCCGACGGCACCTGGAAGAGCCCCTCTCTATGGGAGCGTACTGGTCGGTGGGAGGCTATTGATGGTAGAAGGCAGTCCCGTAAGTAACCAGGTCCTAAGTCATGGAGCGCTTTAAAGGTGGTAACCAGAACCTTGAAGCGCACCTGGAAGACCACCGGGAGCCAGTGCAGCTCGCGCAGGAGAGGTGTTACATGGGAGCTCCACGCCGCTCCCATAACCACCCGCGCGGCCGCACTCTGCGCCAGTTGGAGCCTCCGGGTGCACCTCAAGGGGAGCCCCATGTAGAGAGCGTTACAATAGTCCAGACGAGAGGTGACGAGGGCATGAGTGACTGTGCATAACGAGTCCCGATCTAGAAAGGGACGCAACTGGCGAATCAGGCGAACCTGATGAAAAATCCTCCTGGTCACGGCCGTCAAGTGCTCTTCTAAAGACAGCCGCGAATCCAGGAGGACGCCCAAGTTACGAGCCCTTTCCGTGGGGGCCAATGATTCGCCCCCAATAGCCAGCGATGGCGCCAGCTGACTATATCGGGACGTCGGAAACCACAGCCACTCGGTCTTGGATGGGTTGAGCCCATGTTGCAAAATTCTCGGAAATACCACTATCCGCCATACTGTGTGGGTGGGTGCCATTCAGATATTATTAAGTTCTTTTAGTTTTGGGCTAGAAAACAACTTAGAAATCTATCAAGCATAGAAGTGATTGAAATGTTAGGGTGTTTTTTCCCCCCCATAAAGGCACTGATTGGCACTTATGCCTTTTCTAAAATAACTTTTCTGGATTTTTGCTGGGTCTAAAAAAAAACATTCCATCGATCAGGGTCCATGACGCATGGATGAAAATAATAAGAAACGCCCCATCAGGAATAACAAGGGTGATTTTTCTTTTTCTCTCCTTTAACCAGCCAGCATAGAAATAACATAGGATGCGACGAGAAGTGTGAATACATTCATGCAGAAAAATGAGGAAACAGCATGTGCGAATGAGTCCCTTGGAATGGAGATCCAGAATGTTTTCCCCAAGCCGAGGAAAACAGGAAATTGAAGAAAAACTCTGTTCTTTCATCGACGTAGTTATGAATCTGGGGTTTTTTCCCCCCAGTGTACAATATACAAGGTGGACATTTGAAAAGAACAGAACAGAACAGAACAGAATAGCAGAGTTGGAAGAGATCTTGGAGGTCTTCTAGTCCAACCCCATGCTCCAGCAGGAAAGGATTGTCCAATCTCTTCTTAAAAGCCTCCAGTGATGGAGCATCCACAATTTCTGAAAGCAAGCCATTCCACTGATTAATTGTATTCGCTATCAGGACATTTCTCTTTAGTTCTAGGTTGCTTCTGTCCTTGATTAGTTTCCATCCGTTGCTTCTTGTCCTGTCTTCAGGTGCTTTGGAGAATAGGTTGACCCCCCTCTTTTCTGTGACAGACCCTCAAACATTAGAAGACTTCTATCATGTCACCCCTAGTCCTTTTCGTTAAACTAGACATACCCAATTCCTGCAACATTCTTCATATGTTTTAGCCTCCAGTCCCCAAATCATCTTTGTTTGCTCTTCTCTTATTCTCTTTTATTCCCGATCCCTTTCTCTCCAAAATCTCCAGGGTATCAAAGGTCACTTTACAAGATGGGAGAGTAGAACTCAGTCTTAGAAGACTTCTATCATGTCACCCCTAGTCCTTTTCGTTAAACTAGACATACCCAATTCCTGCAACATTCTTCATATGTTTTAGCCTCCAGTCCCCAAATCATCTCCGTTTGCTCTTCTCTTATTCTCTTTTATTCCCGATCCCTTTCTCTCCAAAATCTCCAGGGTATCAAAGATCACTTTACAAGATGGGAGAGTAGAACTCAGATCTTCGATGACATCGTTGTGACTAACATTTTGAGTTTTTTAATATCCTTTTCTCACGGACATTTCTTTTGGAGGAGACCCCCCCCCATAGGGTGACGTCCCCACTCAACATCGACACTGGATTTGGATTGCAAGCAAGTCCGCAAGTCTAAAGAAAGAGTGGTCCTCCTTGCAAGGCGATAGCCCAATGTCAGGGGTTGTGTGAATGCTCTGTCGGCGATCGCAAAAGCTACAAGCAGTGGATTTTGGTTTAGTGAAAAGCCCGCTGAGGAACGGGAAGCAAATCCAAGTGTCTGCATTGATTCTGGTGTGGTGGTGGGTGTGTGCCCACATGCCTGTGTATCTTTGGGTTTCAACCTTGATCTTCGACTTTTCCTATCAAACTTCAGGTTCAACAAGTCTCCCCGTCTTTCCTTCTCTCCTGGAGGCGGAGCTTTGCCTACAGAAAGTGTATCCAGCCAGTTTCACAGCAATCTTGAATGGGGCTGGGGAATTCGTCTTCCTCGGCTACGCATGGAGGCGGCCGCAGAGAGTAGTTACGTCCCTGGTTGTTGTCCCAGAATTCCTTCCCCCCCACCAGGTAGCAGAGGGCAAACTCGAGTACCACCCCTGCGGAGAGTGGGACTGGCAGAGGCAGGCGGAAGGCAAAGCGGTCGGCGTGGTCCCGGTCCCGCCCTGCAGGGGCGGCATAAGAGGCGCGAGCTTCGTGCTCGGTAGCCCAAAAGTCCCAGGTGTATCGCACAGAAACCCTTTTCTCATAGGCCAGGTTGATCACACGGATGGTACCAGAAACGCAGGATCCCTCGGCCCGGACACCCTCCAGCAGCACGCACTGAGCCAGAAGACGGGGCAGGAAATCGGGCATGCTCACAGGATCTGGGAACATTGGCTCCAGCAGCCGAGTCTGCAGGTTCAAAGATTCCTGAGGAGGTAAACGACGGGAGAGCAAGGATTAATCATCTTCTTTTAACGACCCCATAATACATCTGGGCAACTGAATGGAGCTAGCAGAGTGTTTTAATGGCCAGATGCCTTTCCTGTCGCCAATGCGGAGTTTTGTTCAGCAGATACATTCTCAGTGTGCCCAGAGAGAGAAATATCTGCCTCTACTTAGGATCGAACTCATAACCTCCTGATTGTGAGGCGAGGGCTACACCTCTAGGTCACCGCACCACTCTGCAAGGAATAATAAATGGAGAAATTGTAGCTTCGTTGCAGTATTAGAGGTAGGGGGTGTGCCATGGAAGGTCAAAAAAGTCAAAATGGTGGCCGTCATGCAATCACAGCACTGCCCTAAGGATTAGAACAGTGATCCTTAAACTGGGCTAATTGGAGCATATTCTGGGGGGGGGGGGGCGGGGGGGCAGTAATGGATAAATTTGTAATTGCTCATTTGTGAGTTGTGGATCCAGTTTAGGGCTGTGGTTGCCAAAGTGCTTATAAAAGACGATTCTGGGTATAATAACATTTTTGGAGACCAGGTTAGGGATAGACCAGGGCTATCAAGAGCCTTGATAGCACAGTGGTCTAAGCACCCTGTTATTAACACAGCTGCCTGCAATTACTGCTGGTTCGAATCTCGCCAAGGCTCAAGGTTGACTCAGCCTTCCATCCTTTCTAAGGTAGGTAAATTGAGGACCCAGTTTGTGGGGGCAATAAGCTGACTTTGTATAAATATACAAAAGTAGGAAGGCTATTGCTTAACGCATTGTAAGCTGCCCTGAGTCTCCGGAGAAGGGCGGCATATAAATCAAATTAAAAAAAAAAATTGCCAATGCTTCAACAATATGCTGGAAATGTGGAAGGGAGGTTGGCACCTTCTTTCATATGTGGTGGCCCTGCCCTGAGACAAAAAAGTTCTGGGTAAAAATACAAAATTGGCTATGAGAAATAGTGGAAGAAGATATAAAACTTTCCCTTGAAATTTTTCTATTAGGAATGATTGGAGATGGACTCCCCAAAGATAAGATACATCTAACAATACATGTCATTACAGCAGCCAGGTTAATTTTTGCAAAATACTGGAAAGACAAACAAACCCCTCCAGAGGTGGCAATAATAAACAAAATTCTAGAATGTGCAGAAATGGTAAAATTAACAAGTGTTCTTAATGATGATACGAATTCAAAATTCAAGGCAGTATGGGAAAGGTGGTATAAATGGTGGAATACTAGAATGGGATTGTAAGAATATGTATATGTTCAATAATCGCAGATTCGAATGTAATAGATATGTATATAATGTATATAACACAAACATGTAACTATACGACACCTCAGATGTTAACAGTGATTGGACGTTTTCTTTTAAAAAAAAATTTTTTTCTTTAAAAAAGTCAATAAAGTATATTAAAAAAAAAATTGGGTTAAACAATTTAAGAATCACTGGATTAGAGGGAAATTGGGTTGATGGGAAGGAAAAAAAATTACAGAAAGATAAGGAAAATGTGTAGGATTGTAGATGTATCAGACAGGGAAACGATGAAAACAAGTACTATATGAGAGATTAAAGGGTGGTACGAATGGATGGGGAAAAGAAATAAAGAAGGTAATAGAGATTAAATATTAACTAATTAACAAAATCTATATGAATAGTATTATATTTAGTCTTAGAGAGTTGAGCACTATTATCTTTAAGTGTTTTGAAATTAAATCTAGCTTCAAGAAACAATATCAAATAAAAGACAAGTAATAATGCATGCAGATGTATATATGTATGTAATTGCACCAATGAACCGAAAATGTACTGATTGTATCACTATATGTTATAATAAAAATTTATATATATATAAAAAAAAGAGAGATTGAAGGGAAGGAAGCGTAAAGCGAAAGGGACCAAAAGAGAGCAAATGATCAAAACCCTGTCTAGGAAGTATAGAATAAGGGAAATGGGGAGAACCAAATGGGATTGCAAGGCTAGAGGAAGAATCAGGAGGAAATGTAATGGAATAGATAAAATAGGTGATGGGGACCTTAAGAGAATATAGATACAAGGGGGAGAGCTGGAATAAGGAGAATCAGGCTATCCCTGAGCAGACGGGGATGAGCCTTCCAGCTGGTGCGCTTGTAGAGAAAAGGATGAAGAGATGATGGGGGGGGTGGGGGAGAGGAGACCAGAAAGGGGAATAGGTCAGGGGAGAGAAAAAGAGAGGAGAAGGTGGTAAACCAAGAAAGATGGGGGAGCTAAGAAATAGAAAGTCAGCAGAGAGAGAGAGAAGGAAAAGATGGAAGGGGCGGGAGAGGGAGAGAGAGAGAAAATATGACAGCAAGATTTTTTTACCTTAAAGCTCTAATCAGTTGGAATGAAGAAATTAATTACCGCATATATTTCAGTTTGGGGCAGATTTCCAGGACCAAGGAGCCTCACTTGGAGCAGAGAAAATGGCATTTTTAGGCTCGCACGATAGAAGAGCCATCCACACAGACCAATCGATAACACGTCTTACTTTCCTTCTTTAGACTCCGAAGACACAGGACCAATTCCACGGTGTTAGGAGCCTTAAGAGCAGGGGTGAAATCCAGCAGGTTCTGGAGAACCGGTAGCAGAAATTTTGAGCAGTTCGGAGAACTGGCAGTGGAAATTTTGAGCAGTTCAGAGAACCGGCAGCGGAAATTTTGAGTAATTCGGAGAACCAGCAAATACCCCCTCTGGCTGGCCCCAGAATGGGGTGGGAATGGAGATTTTGAAATATCTTTCCCCCCAGGAGTGGGGAGGGAATGGGGATTTTGTAGTATTCTTCCCCTGGAGTTGGGTGGGAATGGAGATTTTGCAGTATCCTTCCCCTGGAGTGGGGAGGGAATGGAGATTTTGCAATATCATTCCCCCCAGGAGTGGGGAGGGAATGGGGATTTTGCAGTATCCTTCCCCCCATGAGTGGGGTGGGAATGGGGATTTTGCAGTATCCTTCCCCTGGAGTCGGGTGGGAATTGAGATTTTGCAGTATCCTTCCCCTGCCACGCCCACCAAGTCACGCCCACCACGCCACGCCACGCCACACCACGCCCAAGCCACGCCCACAGAACCGGCAATAAAAAAAATGTGGATTTCACCACTGCTTAAGAGATTGGTCCCTTCCACCCGCATAGCTCAATAATATCTAAAATCCCAAAGCCCAGCTTGAAAAAAAAAAAAAAGAAAAATGAGCAGAAAAAAAAATGTTGAATTGCTAAACCCAAGCCTTTCGGCAGCCGAAACTATGGCTACTAGCCACAATTTCCGAGGATGGCTCATTTCCTGGTAGCCTGCATCTCTAAAGCCTTGAAATGTTCTTTGCGTACCCTATTCCTAGAATTGGTTTTCTTTTCTTCCTGATTCAGATCTGGTTCAAGGCCAGGTTGTGAAGGTGGTAATGCACTGACATTATTATTATTATTATTTTAATTAGAAGGAATGGAAGCTGCCGTCCTTGAATAAAGCTCCTGACCCAGCCTTAACTTCTGGATGGTGCATTATTCAGCAGGTTTAAATGTCCTAGCCCTGTTGCCATGACTTGGTTGTTTTCTCTCTAATGGACTACCGTAGTCCCTTCCGGCAAGACCATCGTGCAAAATAAGGGATGAGAAAAGCTATATACAGAAAACTGCGGTCGTCTCCCGGACGGCTAGATTTTTGCAGCCCACCTTCTCGTCTACATTAACGTTAGCGCCGGGAAACGTCACCCGTAAGATTGTACAGGGGTGTCTGGAAGACATGGTCAAAAAAGGATGGAGAACGAGGCTCTCGTCGGTGGGGTCCAAACTACCTGCTTTTTATGCGCAATAAAAAAAAAAAATCCACAGAGCTTTAACCTGTAGCTATCATCTTATCTTTTTTTGACCCGTGGACAACCCTGTATGATAATTTTATATAGGGAGAAAACTTAAAACGTTTTGCTGACTTAAACTCTAGATCTGAAGGGACCAGGCACGTATTAATTCACTAATTCATGAATTCTGGTGGGACCGGAAGTTGGCAAACGGGCTGTTTCTGGCCTCTGGAGGGCCTCCGGGGGTGGGGGGTGGGGAACGCCGTTTTCGCCCTCCCCAGGCTCCTAGAAAGGCTCTGGAGCCAGGTGAGAGAGAAAAGCGGGCCTTCCCCACCACCACCCCCGAGGCCCTCTGGAGGCAGGAAACAATCTGTTTCCCTACTTCTGGTGGGCCCAGAAAGCCCAAAAATCAGCTGGCTGGCGTGCACATGCACGCTGGAACTGAGCTCGCATGCCCACTGATATGGCTACGCGTGCCACAGGTTCGCCATCATGGGTATAGGTCAGTGGTGGGTTCCTCCTGGTTCGGTCCGGTTCGGCCGAGCCGGTAGCGGTGACGATATGACGTCACCGAACCGGTTCTCCCCCTCCCCGCCCTCCCACGTTATTCTTACCTTTTATTTGGTCCCACCCCCAATCTATTGCTGCCTCCTGAGTCCCAGCTGATGACTAGAGGGAAAAAAACTGTTTAAACTCTTGCCGCGGGGCTTCAAAGGGCCGTCCTACAGCTGATCAGTGTTAAAAGCAAACAAATGAGTCGGGTCGTAAGTGCAAGGACTGGTCGTAAGTGCAAGGACCTTCCAGAAATGACTCTGACCAGCTAGCCACGCCCACCTAGTCACATGACCTCCAAGCCACACCCACAAAATAAGCTACGCTCACAGAACCGGTAGTAAAAAAATTTAGAACCCACCTCTGGTATAGGTTCTCCTGCTTGAGCAAGGGGCTGGACTAGAAGACCTCCAAGGTCCCTTCCAGATTCTATTCTATTCTATTCTATTCTATTCTATTCTATTCTATTCTATTCTATTCTATTCTATTCTATTCTATTCTATTCTATTCTCTCAAGGAAATGAATACCCTGTTCTCCTTTGCTGAGGAAAAGAAAACTCTGAATTGATTGCATGGTTCTAACTTTTATGGAAGGCTCACCCAAACCCACCCCAAGGTGCTTCCGGGTAGGACCGACCCCTGTTACCTTCACCGGTGGGCAGAACGGCAGACACGGCGCGAAGTGGCTGAGTGAGTCGCGCCTCAGCTGGTTGTGGACCCTCTCTGGCACCTGTGGGAGATCGTTAGGCCAGAACTGCCGCACGCTGATCAGCTCCAGGCCCAAGGAGTCGGCGAAGCGCACCCTCTTGCGAGTCCCAGGGCTACGGCTGCGTGATACTCCTCGTATCCTACCCTGAGCCGGGGCCGAGCGAGTCCGGCGCCTTCCCCTCCTTTTGGACCCCTGGAAGAGATGACGGCGTCTCCTCTGGGTCCTGCCTCGTGGCCTGCCCTCGGACTCAGATTCGGAGCCTTCGGTTCCCGAATCCTCCGCGATGCTCGGACGGGCCGTGCGATAATAGGCCCTCTCGTACAAGCCAGCGATGTAGCTTAAGTTGCGGGGAATGTTGCTGGGGGTCAAAGGGGAAGGCGGAGCACGGGCCATAGGAGCAAAGTTGCCGACCCCTCTTCCCTACAGCCCAGCTCACTTGCCCTGTCCAGTCGATTGTGATCGTTTAGTAGTGGTTACCTTTAGGGATCACAGTCCTTGATCAACCCTTCCACGAGACTCGTCCTTGCTCTCACGGTGCTAAGGGGGGTCCCGTCCTAGATCTCCTTGGGTGGGTGGGTGGGGAAGACTTGCCTCTTGATCATTCTCTTGCACGTCTTCTGATCTTCGGAGTGCTGAGATCTCCTCGTTATCCCGTTACCTCCTCGGATCACGGATTCTTAATTCTACTTGCTCCTCTGCAATTGTTCTGCTACTTCACAGGAATTTACACGGGGTGGGTGAGGAATAAACTCTCCCATTGGTGACCTCTGTTTCTCCCATGGAGTCTTCTGCCTGATTTCTTTCTAGGAGTAGAAAAAATGGAATCGTCTGCGCAAGACCTGTGACTTGTAACGTTAGGACCTCTCCTTCAGTGAAAATGTCTTATGTCTGCCTGATCTCTGCTTTTGGTCCTATTGCACCAGCTGTCTAAGCTGTCCTCTGTCCATTTTGATTATCTGCGTCTCCTTGAGCTTAGGCAAATGCTGAGTCTTCAAACACCCTCTCCCTTAGGCTATTGATCGAATGGAGGGGGGGTCTCTTTGCCTCTTGCCAAGGGCTCAATCGTTCCTTTCTGCCTTCTAGCTGTCACTCACCCCGTCCGATGGACTCTCTCTCTCTGGCTCAATCCTTTTATATCTCCGCCGAAGCATGCCCTGTCTGTACAACGACGTGTTTTCCTTGAGAGCTTGCAAGCTTGTGAGCGGGGTTTTTTTTTAGGTTCAGTCCATCCAAAGGTGACTTCAAAATTACTCTCACCGCCAATCGTTGAAAGCCAGACTTCTAGTTTCTGACTGGCTCGATCCTCGAGCAAGGAATCCTTGTGAGAAATCCCAGAATCGCACCCAAAATGAGAGGTTTGGAAGAGCGGAGATAGAAACGTCTCTAGGACGAGACTCCGAAAGGTTTTATGACTTCTGGAAAGGGAGGTCCAGGTGCCAAGGACAAAATGTCTCTTTAAAAAGAGATTCCGTGCCCAGAAATGTTTCCAAGGCGATGAATAATTCAGAAGATCAAATGGAGTTAATGCACTGTCAGAGATATCGAAAGGAGAAAAACCTCACACTCACCGAGGAAGGAGAGTGGACCGAGATTAGGGTGGGGGTGGGGGGGGTCATTGACATGGATCAGTTTGGAAATGGGAGATCAGAAATGGGATCCTGCCATGGGTGGCCTCCATGTTGGCCTGAGGGGTAAAGCAGAGGCACTTTCTGGGCTCCCCAAAACATTGTATAACCTTGGATGTCAAGGAGAAGGGTTGGCTTGGCTTGGGGGATCATTAACTAGGAGTTTCTGTTCATATCTGAATCATCGAATGTTTATTTGTTCAGTCATGAATAATGAAACTCCCATCTTGGATCTACTGAAATTCCCTTGAGCTCTTTGTCATGCAGCATAAAAAGGGTTGAGCTATGCAATTAAAACAAAAAAGGGGGGTTGGTCAATGCAAATTGACCAACTGCCTCCAGTCCACCTGTTTCTGGCCTTCCCAAACTTCTAGTAGGCCTGTTTTCTAGTAGGCAGTCCGGCCGGTCAAACCAGAAGAAGAAACTTTAGGGCAACTTCAGAAAGGTACCTGAATCCAGCTATTTCTTTCTGTCAAATTCTGGAGAGATGGACAGAATTTCTTGGCTGTTCTACAGTCTACGGTAGTAGCAGTTTTAAGACGGGTGGATTTCAACATCCAGAATGCCACATGCTGGCTGAGGAACCAGCTTTAAGATGGGTGGACTTCAATTCCCAGAATTCCCCATGCTGCCTGAGGAAACAGCTTTAAGACAGGTGGACTTTAATGCCCAGAATTCCAGATGCTGGCTGAGGTACCAGTTTCAAGACGGGTGGACTTCAACTCCCAGAATTCCCCATGCTGGCTGAGGAACCACTTTAAGATGGGTGGACTACAACTCCCAGAATTCCCTATGCTGCTGAGGAACCAGCTTTAAGACGGGTGGACTTCAACTCCCAGAATTCCTATGCTGGCTGAGGAACCACTTTAAGACGGGTGGACTTCAACTCCCAGAATTCCTCATGCTTCAAGATGGGTGGACTTCAACTCACAGAATTCCTCATGCTGGCTGAGGAACCAGCTTCAAGACAGGTGGACTTCAACTCCCAGAATTCCCCATGCTTTAAGATGGATGGGCTTCAACTCACAGAATTCCTCATGCTGGCTGAGGAACCAGCTTCAAGACAGGTGGACTTCAACTCCCAGAATTCCCCATGCTTGAGGAACCAGCTTCAAGACAGGTGGACTTCAACTCCCAGAATTCCCCATGCTTTAAGATGGATGGACTTCAACTCACAGAATTCCTCATGCTGGCTGAGGAACCAGCTTCAAGACAGGTGGACTTCAACTCCCAGAATTCCCCATGCTTTAAGATGGATGGGCTTCAACTCCCAGAATTCCTCATGCTGGCTGAGGAACCAGCTTCAAGACAGGTGGACTTCAACTCCCAGAATTCCCCATGCTGGCTGAGGAACCAGGTTTAAGACGGGTGGACTTCAACTCCCAGAATTCCCCATGCTGGCTGAGGAACCAGGTTTAAGACGGGTGGACTTCAACTCCCAGAATTCCCCATGCTGGCTGACGAACCAGGTTTAAGACGGGTGGACTTCAACTCCCAGAATTCCTATGCTGGCTGAGGAACCACTTTAAGACGGGTGGACTTCAACTCCCAGAATTCCTCATGCTGCCTGAGGAAACAGCTTTAAGACAGGTGGACTTCAACTCCCAGAATTCCCCATGCTGGCTGAGGAACCAGGTTTAAGACGGGTGGACTTCAACTCCCAGAATTCCTCATGCTGGCTGAGGAACCAGCTTCAAGACAAGTGGATTTCAACTCCCAGAATTCCCCATGCTGGCTGGTGTCAGAAGAAAAAAAAATCTGGTCCGGTCCCAAGCTGGGAAAAAGACGCTGAAAATAAAATGGAGGCTGGCTGTAAGGAGAGGAGGTCTGTTTATTTGGATGCCAGAAACTTTAGTGACAGCAGCATGTTTTTGGGGTGGCTGATCAAATGGGGTTGGGATAGATGGGCTTTGATACATTCTTCGGGGCTTTGTAATTCAGATGCTTGTCTCTGTGTCCTTTAATATTTTAATGGCTGTTGCCAGATTCCTATGGGGTCATGGCTGGCTGTTCAGACAAAAGGAGAAATGCAAATCCTAGGTGTTTGTCTGAGCTAATCTTGTCAGTTTTGGCTTGCCTAATTGTGCTGCTTATCTGGAGTCTCTTTGCTTCTGAATAGATTGGCCATTATCCATTCTTTCTGAATGGATACAAAATCTCCATTCCTAAAGACTAGCCTCTTCAAGCTTCTGCTTGAGGCTGTTTTCCTGTGGCAGGAAGACTGGGGGCTGCTTTCTGCCTTTAAGAACATTTCTCCATTTCTCCTTTGGAAATAAAGTATTCTGCCTCTTTTAATATTACCAAAAATATTTCATTCTCTAGGAGGGGCTTCCCACACTGGAAAAACCAGCTTCAAGACGGGGGTGGGGTGGGGACTTCAACTCCCAGAATTCCCCATGCTGGCTAGGGAACCAAGGTCCTGCATGTACACGTGTTCCCAATCTTAAAAGATGTGATATTTGAACATAAGGTCTCTTCTCTCTTAAACAAGTCCTATCTACCCATAATCCTTCCCAGCCTGAGTTTTTCCATTTGGATAGTCCTCAACTTACAACTATCTGTTTAGTGGACTTTTCAAGACCAGGAAATCTTTCTCCTTTGAGGTAAAGCCATTTTTGGGGAAAAAATAGCTTATTCGGAAACTTAATACTTGGAAATATTATTCTGGAAGTCCTGGAATCAGAGGTGGGTTTCAGCAGGTTCTGACCAGTTCTGGAGAACCGGTAGCGGAAATTTCGAGTAGTTCGGAGAACCGGTAGTAAAAATTCTGACTGGCCCCGCCCTCATCTATTCTCTGCCTCCCAATTCCCAGCTGATCAGGAGGAAATGGGGATTTTGCAGTAACCTTCCCCTGGAGTAGGGTGGGAATGGAGATTTTACAGTATCCTTCCCCTGCCATGCCCACCAAGCCACGCCCACAGAACTGGTAATAAAAAAAATTGAAACCTACCACTGCCTGGAATACACATGCAAATATTATGAAATACAGATTGTCCTCGATTTACAACTTCAACGGAGCTCAAAATTTCCGTTGCTAAGCGAGACAGTTGCGAAGTGAGCTTTGTCCCATTTTACGACCTTTCCTGCCACAGTCGTTAAAGTGAATCACTGCAGATGTTCCGTCAGTAACACCGTTGTTCAGTGAACCTGGCTCCCCCGTGGATTTTGCTTGTCAGAAGGTCGCAAAGGGGACCCAGGGATGTTGCAACCGTCATAGATATGAACCAGTTGTCAGGTGGCTGAATTTTGATCACTTGATGTGTCCAAGGGGATGTTGCCGTGGTTGTAAGTGTGAAAAATGGCCGTAGGTCACTTTTTTTTCAGGCCGTGGGACCTTCAAATGGTCACTAAATGAATGGTTATAAAGTTAATTTGCCACTTGCAGAAGGTTATTTAAACCCATATGTTGGAAGTAAAATCTGGTCCAGGTCCATGCTGGGAGAAAGATGCCGGAGCCGATGAATTTGGAGGCAAGCCGCAGTAAAGGAGGTCTCCATTTACAGGTAGTCCTCGACTTAGGACCACAACGGAGCCCCAAATTTCCATTGTTAAGTGAGACATTTGTTACGTGAGTGTTGCCCCATTGTGTGACCTTTCTTGCCACGCTTGTTAAGTGAATCACTGCAGTTGATAAGTTAATAACCTGGTTCTTAAGGGAATCCGGCTTCCCCTGTGGACTTGGCTGGCCAGAAGGTCGCAAAAGGGGATCGCGTGATCCCGTGACACAGCTACGGTCATAAGTATGAACCCATGGCCAAGAATCTGAATTTTGATCACACGAGCATGGCGATGCTTCAAAAGTTGTAACTAAACATCCGAACTGCAGTGTTGTTTCTCTGCATGGTTATGTGGGCATATGCCTAATTATGTATGTATGTATGTATGTATGTATGTATTTTGTCTTGTTTGTAGGGTATATTGGAGTTGCCGACCATTTGAGAGCTATATGCAACGAAATTTCATTTTATCATATGCCGATTAGCGTATCTCCCTAACTCTCCCTTTTTAATTGGCTTTTAAACTGGCTTTTAAATTGGGTTTTAAACCTCTTTAGATAAATTTGGATGTTTTTAATCTTTGAGCCTAAATTACTTAATCTGTTTCTTAATAGTTTTTAACTTCTATATGTATTTGTATTTATTATGGCTGTTCACCGCCCTGAGTCCTTCGGGAGTAGGGCGGTATACAAATATGAAAAAATAATAAATAAATAAATAAATAAATAAATAAATAAATAAATAAATAAATAAATAAATAAATATAAATCTAAGTGCTATTGGTATTAAGGCCTATTTCCGCCGCCCCCCCAACCTCCGAAAAGAAACCGGAAGTTGTGCTGAAGGGTCTATTAAGATCGTAGCCCGTCCGCGCGGGGCGGGGCCAAAGGAGCCGTTAAACGTTCTTTCCTTTAAGAGCCAATCAGAAATGTCGGCTTTCCCACCTCAGTGTGGAAAACGAAAGGCGGGCCAAAAGAGATTAAAAAAAAAAATCGACCAATTAGAATAGGAAAAGAGGAACGCCGTTCCCGCCCAGTGGACTAGACCGTGTGCAAAGATTTGCAAAACGTCACTCATTGATGCAATTTGGTTTTGGGGTTGATTGGCTCAAGGCGGGCTGGGAGGCCCAATGAAAACATCCGCCGATAGGATTGACACATTACTTTTCCGCCAATAAGCGACGGCTTTACCTTTTTTTTAAACAAAAGAAAAACTAATCATGCCAAACGACCAATCACGCCTCGAGGATTAAGATTGGCGAGGAAAAGGCGGGCAAAGTCCACCTTCCCTTGCCTCAAACCTCCTTTCTTTCGCGCCCAGCGGGGCCTAACAGATTGACACCCACCTCCTCCATTCAGCTCCGCAACCCCCGAGCCAACAAAAGTTGGTGGTGGTCCCTCCGTCCCAATCAGCGAGCAGCAAACGCTTGAGAGGGGCGGGTCGTCTCCCACTCCCCACACACACACACAAAAAAAACCCCTGAAAAGCCCTTCGCCTCCAAAAATCCACCATTTTGAAGGCGGGTCGAAAGTAGCCAAACCCTTTCCCAATCGCCGACGGACGCCTCTTGATTGACGGCCGAGCCGGGCCAAACCAAGAAGCCGAGCTGAAGGCGCGAGGCAGGGAGCCAATAGAGAGCGTCGGAGCCGAGCCAATAGGAGCGGGCGCGAGACGGGGTAGCCAATCGGAGCGCGGCGGCGGCGGCGGCGAAGGCGGGCGGCCAGTGGTAGTGGCGGCGGCGGCGGCGGTGGCTGTGGTGGCGGCAGCGGCAGCAGTAGCAACAGCGGCGGGCTCTATGGCGTCCGTGAAGGGCACGAGCGGCGGCGGCGGGCGAGGCGCTATCGCGGCCTTGGGGGGCGACGGGGAGCCGGGCGGGGGCCCCGGCGGAGGCCTGCCGTCGCAGTACGGGAACGGGCTGGGGGGAAGCGGCCCCGGGGGGGAGCAGGGCGGGGGGCTCCGCGTGGAGGAGGAGGAGGAGGAGGAGATGCTGATCGAGACGGCGGGCGGAGGAGGCGGCGGCGGCGGCGGCGGCGGCGGGAGCAGAGGCGGCGGCGGCGGCGGCCCCCGGGGCGCCCTCACGACAACGTCGTCCTCCTCCTCCTCCTCGCTGCCCTCCCGGGTTGGGCCGGCCGGCGTGGGCGCCCCCCACCACCACCCTCACCCCGAGGAGCTGGAGGAGGAGGCCGGCCTGGGCGAGGGCGACCCCGGCGACTCCGCCATCGAGGACCCGGTGAGCATCATAATCTCTCCCTCAGTCCCCCCCCCTCAAAAACATACCCACACTTGGGGGGGGGGAGGGAAGAAAGGGGGTCGGGGACTTGGGTGGATGGATGAATGGATGGATGAAGGGAAGGGGAGAGAGGGAGGGAGGGAGGATGAGTGGAGGGGAGGGGAAGGAGGGAGAAAGGGAAAATTTTTTTTAAAAAAAAGGATTAAAGAGGGAGGGAGGAGATGGGGATGAAGAGAGGAAGGAGAGAATTGTAAAAAAAAAGGAAAGAAGGAAGGAGATGGGGATGAGTGTGGAAGGGAGGAAGGAAAGAATTGCAAAAAGGAGAAGGAAGGAAGGAGA